>NC_056733.1:1837223709-1837418709 GCF_019279795.1 Protopterus annectens | reverse complement strand
AAGTGGGAAAAGTTTTGAAATGATTTATTGTAGTCTCATTTTTTATATATCACAAAAACATGGTATTTTAACAGGGGAGTGTAAACATTTTATATCCACTGTATGTATAGACGCCTATCAGTTAAGTGAGTTTTCATAAACTCAAAATTCATATCAGCGAGATGATATGATCAAATTTCCAAAAACTCAAAAATGAATGGAGATCATGGTACAGTGAGGATCAGGAGATTCACCATTTTCCTCACTGTAGTGTGATCTTGGAGCTAGTATATATAATTTGCAGGGGGTGTGATGGTGCATGGGTCTTGCCCCCCCAGCAAAAAGGTAAAAGAAGAGAGATTTTTGTGTTTTTTTTTACTGTTCAGGTTTTCAGAATTTCAGTCATATCATCGCGCTGATATGAATTTTGAGTTTCTAAAAACTCAGTCAGCTGATATAGATTCATATGTATATATGGGTCTACTTCTATAACCCTAACTCACTTACCACCCCAGCCCCAAGCTCACACACTCAACGACACTTCACCTACCTGCTGAATCACCCTATATATATATATATAAATAGATATTTATATAAACATATATATATATATATATATATATATGTGTGTGTGTGTGTGTGTGTGTGTGTATGTATGTATGTATACATGTATTTTTACATATATATAGGTTCATAGGTTCATACTAGGCTATCTGCCCTGGGGCATTTATAAGCCTAGCCTGATTGTGTTTGGCTTACGCCACCCCTTGATTTGAGTATACTGTGCCCTTTTTAAAGTTTAGTTTACTGTGCCTCTGTCTAATAGTGACACGAAAGTAATCCCCGGGACAAACCTACAATCCCCCATCCACTCATCAAGATTCTTCTTGAAGAGAGTCAGTGAGGTGCTCTGCCTAACATGAATTGGAATTCTATTCCAGAGCGAAGGGAGCCTCTGGGTTATGAATCTGTCCCTCCAGCATGTTCTATTTATTTCTGTGCTGAGGTTCAAGTCCCTCGAGCGCGTGGCTCTAAGGGATTTAGATTTACTGAGGTGGAGCATGTCCATTAATTCTGGGTTGGACATAGCTTTATATGTCAGGCATAGATTACCTCTAAGTAGGCGGTATGCAACTGAGTAGAGCTGGAGTTTTTTAATCGAGCAGCATATGGCATCTGTTTGAGTCCCTTGATCCTCCTGGTGAGGTACTTTTGGGGTCTTTCTAATTGCTGCAGGTGTCGGGTAAGGTACATCCCAAAGGGGGCATTGTATTCTATGATGGGCCTGATGAGGGATGAATAAAGGGGCACGATTACCTCTCTTGATCTAGATGTGAATCCTTTCATGATGAGGTGGGCTATGTAGAAGGTCTTTCTAACCACTTTGGCAATGTGGTTGTCAAAGGAGAGATTGCTATCAACTTGGGTCCCCAGATCCTAATTACTTTCTCTGTACTTAATGGGTTACCACCTATGTGGTAATTTGTGGGCACATTGTTTTTGCCAAAGGGTATGACTATACACTTTTTGGCATTTAGCTTTAGACCATGGCTCTGACACCAGTTATCCGTCTCTGCGAGACCTTTTTGAAGGATGTTTGTGTCAGCTGGAGAGTCGATTATGGCACCCAGTTTGCAGTCATCTGCAAACTTGGTGAGCCATAGTCCTCCCACATTGGCCTATACCTCAGAAAAGTAAATACCGAACAAGAGAGGTCCCAGGACAGAACAAGAGAGGTCCCAGGACAGAACCATACATATATATATGTATGTATAAATGGGAGTGGGAGTGTAGGGGTGTTTCCCCTCTGCAAAAAAAGCAAGTTTTTTTTTTTTTTTTGGTATTTGTGGATCAATGTTTTTAATTTACTTTGTATCTTATGAGGGTGTTTATCTGAAACATCAGGGGCAGGGGCTTAGTTATTTTACATGGAATAAAAAGGCTATTTCATTCACTTTTTTAAATTTCTATGGATTTGTGGTACTGTATGAATAGCATGGAAAATCTTACAATCAATCTGTTTGATGACTTGTCTAAAAGATAACCCAGATAGGACAGTAACATTTAAGATAAAGAACTGACTTATATAAAAATATTAATCTCATTTTATGGCTAGTTGTTTTAACCAGAACTTGGATAGGTCAGAGATTTTCATAAATAATGGTGGGACAAAGGCTCAAAATCAGGGACGATTTTTAAATATTGTTCTTAGAAACTTAAAAAGTTGACAGCGTAACAGGTTTTGCATTAGCATGAATTTTCTGAAGGGTATAAAGTCTGAATGTTAAATGTCTATCATTATTTTCTGACTTCAATACTTAAGGATTTGCTAGTAATTTTCCAGAAAACTACAATTTTATGAGAAACAGGCCAAAAATATGAGGCAAATTCTGGGCATTCTGCCTAAATCTATACATTTGAGAGGTATGAATGTTATGAGTTTTATAAGAAAGTGCCCTCGGAGTCATATTGTTTCACCAAAAGAAGAAAGTAAGATGTCAGACACTTAGATTTTACCCATCATCTACTCAGTAAGAAAAGTATAAAAGTGGGCGACAAACAGAACAAAACTCATAATGAGGAGAAATGCACATTTCTTATCAATCTAATGGCTTGAAATAACTTTTGCTGCAAGGAGTAAAACCTAAGTTATTAATGGAGGAATATAAAATTACCACCATCATAAGAAAACCCGGAGAGATAGTATAGCATAGATATGACATTTATTTAGTTGTGTGTTTGTTGTTTACTTATTTATAGTTTATTAACTGGGTAAGTGAACTGATGCAAGGGCCATTTTCAGCCATGACCCTGTCCACAGTAGCAAAGACAATAACAAGTAAGAAATGCACTAAGGAGTAAAAGGTGTGTGTGTGTGGGGGGGGGGGGCAGTATACTACAAATATTAAACGTTTCATATTGAGATGGAGTACTTTATTGATTTACTGCTTAGGCATGTGACATATGTGTATTTTATGATTTAAATGTGAATTTAGTTTTATACTAATTTTAACAGTCTGATGAAGCCCTGACATGTACATCTTTGAGATGAAGTGCTGTTATTTTATTTATTTTGTATTAAATGTGGTTTAATACATAAGAGCAGTCTTTTTTTCATTGTTGGATTCTTTAGGGAGATGCTTTGCACCTCAAATTTTGGGCTGAATTCATGAATGTACCGTGACATGCACAACTACTGATACACATCCCAGTATCTTGCCCTGATTCAACAACCATCATTACACTGGGCTGCATGGTCCTCTAACACAAAGAAATACAGAACCTCAAAGGGCTGGCCTCCCTCAATGCTGAATGCTAATGGAGCATTCTGAGGGAAGAGGCATATGATACTTAGCCATGTGCTGTGTCCCAGGAACCTCCTAGAGGAAGGCATCTACATGGCCAAGTGAGTCAAGAAATCGCACAGCTGTATAGATCAGTATTGCTAGCTGTACCACATTACTATATTAATTGCAGCCAAAAGGCCATGTTCAATTACCCAATATGAATATGGTGGGGTGAGCCAATGGATACCAGGGACTACTCTTTAAAGTGCCATAATGACAACAACAGTACTACGTTGAATGGGGGTGGAGGGATGCACTAGACACCATAGATTCACCTTTAAAGTGCCATAACAGCACCAACAACATATCAGGGATTGGTGCGTGGGAAATCACCAGACTGCAGGGATAAAATGAAGTGCCATAATGGCAGTAACAAAGTAAAGAGAATCAAGTTGGGACTGGGAACCACTGGACACCAGGGATGACTGTTGGAGTAAAGTGCCTTACTAGCACCAAAGGCAGTACAGGGACCAGATGATGTGGGACCAGATGATGGGGGATACAATAGACCACCATGGCCCGCCCAATAAATACATCTTGTAATAGCACTCCAATTATTACAGGGATAGGGAGATCCCCATGAGAGCAGATATGGTAGAGACAGGTACAGAACTGAACCATACAGACAGAGTTCTGTTACATAGTACAGTCTATTTCTGATAAAGAGTACATCTTATTCTATCTGTGGTGTTAATCTTACACCATTAGTAAATGGGCAACTGTAATATTAGCCTCATTCTTTATTTCTAGGAACATACAGGAACACAGAAACAATACTGGCCAATACTAGCCAAGTGATCACAATGACCATAAGACCATAAGGCCTAATCACAAACACCTTTAAGTCGATATGCTTAAAAGTTCTGTTCAAAAGTTTTGTTCACCCCTTATAAGTACTAAATAGTACCCACCTCACAAAACAAGAAGGGATGTGTTGTAAATTTACGTAGACCCATCCAATCACTAAGACTAGCCTTAAAGGTTTCCAAAGTAGCACTTTGCTTGACCTATAGTGGTAACTTATTCCATAGGCTAGAAATATGAAGAGTTAGGACCTTATTGCTCCAGTGAGTCTTACCTATTGTCATAAATGTAAATCCCTAGTAAAACTATTAAGTAATAATATTAACAGTTTCACTTATTATATATCCATGAGAAAACCTTCCTAATGTATGATTTCTTGCTCATAATGCTGAAAGTTTCATTATTTCTGAAACAGTTTTATATTGTTGCTATGATACATATAGAGAGCATAATGAACATTTTTTTAAATTTTATAGATACAGCAAACTGAGAATTCACATTAAAGGAAGTGTTTGAAGGTGTTAAAATTAAAACTTTGGTGACAGTGTCCTTGCTTGGTTAAAAGCAATGTATAGGGACCAACAAGCAAACTTATTAATGAATAACATAGTGACAGACAGTCTAAACATTATTAAGGGTACAAATCAAAGTTATAATGTTATTCTTTGCCACCTACATTATTTATAATAGTTATTGAAGAGTTTGTTCTAAACATCAGGAAATAACTAGAGATAGCCTTTTAAGAAGGAAAATATATGTTATGTTCTGGTTTAGACTTTGTTGATAATAGCATACTGATGGACAGAAAAAGTAAATTAAGTTTACATAGAATGTAAGTATTTTGGAGCTCAGGATTAAATACTTACAAAGAAAATCAACATGTATTAGATTAGTTAAAGAAAGAGAGATGGGTAATTATGACTGGATACAAGAGAATTCTGACCTAGTTTATTTAATTTTAATTATAGGAAAATCACTTGGCTTGGGATTCAGTGTCTACTGCTCATGGGGAGGACAAAGTAGAAATGGTGTAGAAATTGTGGTGACTTATTGGCTATAGAACTCAGTAAGGGATGTCATCAGAATTAATGACAGACTCATGGCAATCAGATTCTTATGTAAAGATTGGACAGTATTAATAATCACAGTCTATGTTCCACAGCAGGGTTATGATAGTGAGGATGTGAAAACATTCAAACAGCAGTTGCAGGACCTAGTGGGTAAAGCAGGACAACATGAGTTGGTGTTGAAAATGGGGGGTTTTGAATGCACATAGAACAAGATATGAGGCTTGCTTGAGTTCTCATGAGCAGGGAAACAGGAACAAAGAAGGAGCGGCCATTTTAGACTTATATCTGGCAAATGGCTTGATGGGGACAACTCATAGTTCACCAAAAGAGACAGTGACAAGATCACATACAAGAATGGCCAACATGCAGCCTGGGTAGACTTCTTCCCATTAAGAAAAAGGCATTGGGGTAGAATCAGTGATTGCAAAGTAATCCCTAGTAAAACAGTTGGCCTCAGCATAAACCACTGGTTACCAGGAATAGCTGCAAGAAGTGGTCAGAGAAGGCTCTAAGATCAATAGAGACTAGGCTGAAAACCTAGAAGTTGACTGGAGAAGAAGCACAAGAGATCAAGGATATACTCAGAGCTCTAGCACCTCATGAAGAGAAAATAGGTGGTACTGCTGAAGAATGGCAGTGCCTCAAAACAGCATGTGTGAGGACTGTAGAATAGATAAGAAACCAAACAATGTATGGAAATAAGGTAAAGAAGGAATGCTGGTGGTTAAATGCAGAAGGCCAAAAAGTCATCAAAAGAGAGGAGTGCAGGTAAAGGAGGGAGATAGAAAAGACAGATCAAGCCAAGAAGGAATACTGGTTGGCTAACAAGGAGGCTAAGACAGCAGTTGCAGTAGAAAACAACAAGGCATCAGAAGAATTCTACTGGCTTCTGCATGGCACAATGAAAATCTATAAGGTCGCAAGGCAAAGACAGAATGATAAAGAAGATAGTCATCAGATCACTTCAAAGAGGGTACCAGCAGCAACCTGCTCACTAATCCATAGACATCAGAGTCAAATGGAAGGAGTACTTCTATCAGCTTCTGAATGAAGAAAAGCCCACAGAACTGTACTGCCTCAGACACAGCCTGTGATAAAAGAAGAAGAGGAGCCCACCATAGAAGAATTAAGGACAGCACTAAGGAAAATGAAGTCATGGAAAGCAGCAGAATCAGATGAGGTCACAGCAGATATGATAAAGATGTTGAGTGAGTTAGGAGAGAAATAGCTCCTGAGGGTACTCATAGCAGTATAGAGAAAAAGGCCTAACCCAGATGACTTGAAAATAAGCATTCTATGGCCAGTAAACAAGAACAAAGGTGATATGCACAACCATGGGTAGTATAGAGGTATAAAACACATACCACATTGTATGAAAGTTTTAGACAGAGTGATTGATAAAGCAATATGTAAAGAAGGAGAAAATAAATTCAGACTCACATCAGGATGCAGCACAACTGAAACAATTTTTTGCAGTGAAATGGATAGTTGAGAAAAGGCAACAGATTAGGAAAAAGCCCAACTGCATATTCCTAGACTTGGAGAAAGTATATGTCAAGGTGTTAAGCAAGCCATTTTGTGCAGTCCTGCAATGCTTTGAACATTGGAATAATTAGTGCAGGCTATGCGCAAGTACCTGATGACAAAAGTGCATTAGGGTTCATACTGGCGAGGGATTACATCAGCAAAAAGGCTGGGGGGGGACAGATCATCAAAGTCGCTGTATGCAGAAGATGTGGCATTACAGGCAGACTCTGAACAGGAACTTTAGCAAATGATAAGGAAACGAAATGCAAAACTGAAGATACATGGTATAAAACTAAATATAGATAAGATAACTGTAATGGCAGCAGATGCAGGAAATCAGAAGAAGCTGAAAAATGAGTTAGAAGGGAAGGTAGTGGAACAAGTTAACAGCTTCATGTATCTGAGAGGGGCGGTTAAGAAGAAGGGAAGTCTGAATGAGAAGGTGAAAGCTAGAATTAGAGGTGATGCAGCCAACTGCCACAGAGTGTCAGGGGTATTGTGTGACAAAAGACTGCCAAGCAAGCTGAAAAGTAAGATAAAGAAACCAGTGGAGTAACAAGTACTATTTTATGATGCAGATATCTGGGCAGTGAAAGCAGGCAGGTGAAGAAGTTAGAGGTGATGGAGAGGAATGAAGTGTCTGAGAAAAGTGGCAGGATGCACACTGTGGGGCCGATGAAGAAATAAAGTCATCAGAGAAGAAGCTTAAGTAGCTTCAGTTACTGAGAATGTTAACAAGAACAAATTATAGTAGTTCAATCAAGTGTGCTGGAAAGCGGAATACAATCTGGTGAAGAATATTTGTGATAGGAAGAAGGCAGGTGGAAGTGAGAGCATCCAACAAAGAAATAGCTGGACAGAAGACCAGTGACAGTCATGACTGTCAAAGAACATAGGAGAGGGGCACTGAATTGAGAGAGATAGTGTAGTTGGTGTCCACTGACCTCCTGTAGAAAAATGGGGGAAAATGGGGGGTTGATGATGATGATCTTGAAGATTCAGTTAACAAAAACTTTGAGAAAATGGAAGAGAAGATCATGGAAATTATTGCATGACAAAAGTTTAAATGCAATAATCTAGAAGGAAAATTTCATGCAATTAAGGTTATGATTTCACCAATTATTTTGTATCTGGTAAGATATTTACCTTTTCCACATAGTCATGATGGTATAATTAAAATACAGAACAAGACAAAGAAATTTGTAAAGAAAAAAAAAAATCTAACGGAGTAATAATAGCTTACAGTATTCTAAGTATGTTAAATCATCAGTGGTAATGCTGGATGCCACACTACCCAATACACATAACTACCTTTAGATTGGTTCAATGGATTAACTTAAATGAAGATTCTCCCCCTAAATCAGATGGAACAAGGTTGATAAAAATTGCATTGACTCAACAGGGGCAGTTTGGAACACATTTCTTTCAGATTGGAATGATACTTTACGGAAAGGAGGAAATATGAAGTAGAAAACAAGGAGTAAAAGTAAACTAAATGTCATACCATGGGAAAATGGTAAAGTGTTCATAGGTTCATAGGTTCATAGGTTCATACTAGGCTATCTGCCCTAGGGCATTTATAAGCCTAGCCAGAGTGTGTGGGATGAGAATACTACGCCCATTTAGGGTTTAGTTTACTGTGCCTCTGTCTAGTAGTGACACAGATATGACCCCTCTCCCATCCACTCGTCAAGATTTCTCTTGAAGAGAGTTAGTGAGGGGCTCTGCCCAACATGGACTGGGATTCTGTTCCAGAGTGTAGGCAGCCTCTGGGTTATGAATCTGTCCCTCCAGCATGTCCTATTTATTTCTGTGTTGAGGTTCAAATCTCTTGCTCTTGTGGCTCTGATGGATTTGGATTTTCTGAGGTGGAGCATGTCCATTAATTGGATTGGACATGGCCTTCAGGCATAGATCACCTCTGACTGAATAGAGCTGGAGTTTCTTCAGCCGGGCAGCATATGACATATGTTTGAGACCCTTTATCCTCTTGGTGAGGAACTTTTGGGGTCTTTCCAACTGCTGCAGGTGTTGGGTAAGATACATCCCAAATGGGGCATTGTACTCAATCATGGGCCTGATAAGAGAAGAGTACAGGGCACAATGACCTCTCTTGATCTAGATCTGAATCCCTTCATGATAAGGTGGGCAATATAGAAGGTCTTCCTAACCACCTTGGCAATGTGAGTGTCAAATGAGAGGTTACTGTCAACTTGGGTCCCTAGGTCCCTGATTACCTCTTCCATACTTAATGGATTACCACCTATGTGGTAATTTGTGGGTACCTTGTTTTTCCCAAAGGGTATGACTATACATTTTTTGGTGTTCAGTTTAAGGCCATGGCTCTGGCACCAATTATCCGTTTCTATGAGGCCTCTCTGAAGGATGCTTGTGTCCGCTAGAGTATCAATTATGAGTTTGCAGTCATCTGCGAACTTTGTCAGCCACAATCCTCCTATGTTTGCTTGCACCTCGAAAAATAAATGCCGAACAAGAGGGGTCCCAGGACTGAGCCATGTGGGACACAGTCTGACATGGCTCCAGCAATTCTGACCTTGTGGGTTCTGTCCTTGAGCCAGTTTGCAACCCATCTTGTGACATATGGGTTTACATTTAAGCTGGTGAGTTTGTCTATGATGCGCTTTTTCAAGGTCATTACCCTCATCAATGGCCTTAGTGACTGTTTCAAAAAAGTTGACCAAGTTCAAAAGGCAGGATCTGCCCTTGACAAAGCCAAATTGGGTAGGATCCAATGTCTGTAGGTCCCCAATGTCTTTGTTTATGAGTTCCATAATGATCCTTTCCATAGCTTTGCAGACCAGGGAAGCACCGCCCTTGTGGAGTGGGACCACTGTTGCTGTACGCCACTCTTTGGGTACGTATCCTGTAGTAAGGCTAAGATTAAACAGCAGCCTTATGTGCGGGTTTAGTTTATTTATTTATTTATTTTATTTTACATTTGTTAACCGGGCTAGTCTGGCTGGATACATGTCCATTTTCAGCAGAGGCCCGAGGAGAAAAGCTCCACTATCAGACTAAGACAATACATGAGGAATACTTTACTAAATATAACAATTTTTAAAAACAAAAAACAAAAATGTACAGAGACAAAAATACAGTTTGCCTGGACTAATTTAAGTAGGCAACAAATAGAGTTCACATTATGTGGCTGAGGAGTTAATCTCAGGCACAAAAATATAAAGTTGAGTTAAGGATATCTGTAGTCAAGCTAAGTAATTTAATCATCGGTCAGTAGGCTAGAAGACAGATTAGGTAGTTAGCAGAGGAAAGAAACTGATGGTACAAGTATTAAAAAAGCAAGTTAGAAGGTAAACAGGTATATAGGTAGTAAAGCTATGGGAAAAAGGGTAGAAAAGATAGATAGAAATTGTGGATAGAATATGGTTACGTAGGGTAAAAGTATTTTAACATAGATAAATGTTATGAAAGTCAAGTTGAAAAGGAGAGTGAGGAAGCAGGATAGAGATGACATGCTATGGTAGTATGGTAGTTCCTCTTGGAGTTCATGTAACACGCAGCCCGGGACACCGTCCGGTCCCATTGATGCTGTGTTTTTAGCTTTGGCTCTCACCTGGGCATCTGAGATGTTAGGAGGCTACACTCGGCTGGGATAGTTATTGCTCTTTTTGGGGGGGTCGGAGAAATTTGCACTGAACCTGTCTGCCAGAATGTTGGCAATGTCTGTGGGTTCAGTGTATTTTGTGTCATTTTGGACTAAATCTGAGCATATCTGGGAGTTTCCAATCAGGTTTCTAACATAGCTAAAGAAGGCCTTGTGATTGTCTTTTGTGTCTTTTGCGATTTTTCTCTCAAAGTTGGCCTTGGATGATTTTATGAGTGATCGTAGTTTTTTGCTAGTACTGATCAGAGATGCCTTCCCTTTTAGGGATTTTGCTCTGTCATGTAGTAGCTTCCTCCTCCTGTTGTAAAGTTTGTTAATGGCTGGGGTCCACCAGACAGAATGGGTCTTGGTTTTATTAGGGATTGCATGATCCATGCATTCTTGAAGGTGCCCGTAGAAGGCATTTATAAAGGATTCAGTGGTGTGGGTTGTGGTTTCCATTGGCCCAGGGGCCTTGAAAGATACCACTTCAGTCTTAAGAAGTGTAAAGTCGGCTTTTGGGAAGTTCTTCACTGTGGTCTTTTGTGCAGGGGGTGGGGGCGGGATGTGGATTTCCAGTGAGATTAATTTATGGTCTGATCACACCAATGAGGGGTATACTTACGGTGTGGAGCATTTTGTCCCCAAGTTTGTGATGATCAGGTCTAGTATATTATCTCCTCTTGTGGGAGTGGTGACTAGTTGTTCCATCTCATTTGAGTTTATGAATTCTAGGAACCTTTGGGCTAGGGTGTTGGGGCTTGAGTAATGTCCCCAGTCTATGTTTGGGTAGTTGAAGTCTCCCAATATGATGGTATTTGGAGAGACATTCATACTCTCCAGTGTCTTCAGGAAGTCTGAGTGGGGTTCCTGAGTTTGAGAGGGTGGTCTGTAGCATGCTACAAACTGTAGGGCAGTTTTGTCTATGGTTAGTTGCACCTGGATGGTCTCCATTGCCACTAACCTGGAGGTGTGGGTATCTTTGATGAATATGGATACTCCCCCTCCTTTTGTGGTTCGGTCCAAGTTTTGGGGCTGGAAAGCATGATATGAGGTAAAACCTGGTAGTGCTGGGGTGCTCTCAGGAGCCTTGAACCAGGTTTCAGTCACTGCACAGACATCGATGTTCTCCATACTGAGGAGGGCGTGCATCTTATGGTTTAGACTTCTGGCATTGAGCAGCATTACCCTTAGTTTTTTTTCACTTGTGTTTTCTAGGGAGGTGGGTTTGTCTTTTGAGCCTTGCCTAAAAAAGGCACTATGGGTGTGGCAAGAGCCTTGGCCAATACCCGGAAGCCCGGGGTGACATGTGCAAGCCATCCCTTGTGAAGCAGCGTGGCTTGTCAAGCATGTCATCCCAAGCAGACAGACATTGGATCCCCTTAGAATGACACCAGTAATTAAGCCAATTGTTAAAGCTGATCATTTTGTCTTTGTACTGTGGCATCATTCTTGGTGAGGGTAAGATGCTGCTCAGGGTCAGGGTCATACCGGCCTGGGCTACATAATCAGAGAGCTCCTTTATGTCTCTTTTCATGTAGTCCAGGGAGGTACGTCTCAGATCATTCACACCGGCATGGACAATGACTGAGTCATATTTGTACTTGCTTTGGAGTGACCTGAGTGCTTGTGTTATGTGACGGATTCTAGCGCCCGACAGGCAGCTTACTGTTGGAAAAGAAAGAGGTACAGCAATGTATGCTGACTTATTGGAAGGAAATGTTATTGATGTTAGATATGGATTATATGATAAATGAAAAATAATGAAAATATTAGTGCAACAATCACAAAGGAAAAGGATGCAACATATATTAATCTCTACAAAACCGGGCGAGTATTTGGGACCAGTAGATGAGACTAATATATATATGTTTAACCCCCCCAATAATGTTTAAGAAATAAATATGGATACAAAATGCTGAAAAAGTCAGTCTCTTATGGAAGGCAATATAAATGTTTTGATTGTGTTAATATTAAGCATATTTGAAAGATGGTGTGCTACACATGAGATTTGATATTTCAGTAAAAAATCTGAAATTTTATGGGATGTTTGCATATTGGGTTAGGGCAGCACAGTGGCACAGAGGACAGCATTGTTGCCTCACAACAAGAGTTTCGCCAGTTTGATTCTCAGCTGCAGTGCTTTCTGTGCAGAGTCTGCATGTCTTCCCTGTGTTTGTGTGGGTTGCCTCTGGGTGCTCCAGTTTCCACCACATTCCAAAGACATTCAGTAGTTGAATTAGACACTCTAAATTGGCCATAGGTGTGAGTGTGCGCGAGTATGTGGTGTGGAAGAACAACAATAGAAGGGCTAGCTAACTGCAGGTGTAAACCTTGGTGCTAGATGATTGTCACTCTTGACACCCCATCCCCATTTGCAAAAAATGGGAAAAAGGGGTTGTGGATACATGGAGTTGTTATAGGCAACAAGTGTGGCTATAGTAATACACACAAAGTAAATGTGTTGGCTCTTTCATTTGAGGATAAATCTAAAATGAACACAACAGTACACACAAACATCTTCAATACTAACACAATGATGTTAATGAGAAAAATAATTAAAGGATGTAAGATGAATGGACTGAAACACAAGCTCTTGTTGGACTGATCAGAAACCTTAAAATGGTGTTACCTATATTCCAACAAAAAGACAATTTAAGATTACAATAGATTTCACCATCTAAATATTATTGTTAAATGAATTAAAAAATAAATTCTTGTGGTTGAAAACTTTGTAAATAGAGTCAATAACTGATAATGTTTATTTGTTATATTTTGGAAAATGTTAATCGATACTATTGAAATGATAGACAGTTTCCTTCAGGCCATGAACTCTGTTACTTGCAGTCATGAAGAATGCTTTTTGTCATTCCTAATCGAGTTTTATGACTGGGTTACAGCTGAACTTGACCTAGGAGTACTGCCTGCCAAGGTTTACCGGAACTTGAACAAGGCCTTTGACCTAACACTGCAGAAGCAACTGACAGGATATCTGGAAGGCCAGCAAAAGTATTTGAGGGGGTAAGATGGATAAAGTTGTGGTAAATGAAATGATGTCAGCACAAAGGGGCATTGACTTGTGCAGTGCTGCATAGATCACACTTGGGTCTGGGTACACTTCATCGTGAGTGGGTCTCAAATAGAGCTGAATTAACAAACATATTTAGGTCATCATTGAAGACAATTCTGTTAAGTGCAGAAGTAGATGCTGAGAAGGAGGATCTAAGGAATCATGTGAAATGCTAAGAGGGCAGAAGTGGCAGTTAAGTCATTGCAAACAAATGAAAACTGCTATACTTGCATCACAACAACCCTACGTAGAAGTGCTGGTGGGGATGACAGAAACTATCAACAGAGCAGGAAGGGTTAGGTCCAGAATTTAAATAGTAGACTACCCAAGGGCCAACTCATTAAAATATCAAAGTCCTAAACTAGATTACTCATCTAAATTAGAATCTATCACAGAGATAAGCATATGTACAAACACCCACTCATACATACTAATTCGCAAACACCCAAAAAGTAGCACACACTAACATATCAGTAAATCATTATCACACAGACAGACACTATATCCCCTTGGGGTGCTCCACCAAAGTTAATATGACCAACTCATAAACTGCACATACATTGTAATAAGTGCTGATCCATTTATCATCTATTTCACACACTCTGCACTATATAATCTAAGAACATCATTTTTCTAGTCTCACACATATCCTATTCTTACAGTCTCTTAGTCACACACACTCATGCACACACACTTGCATTCTTTTAATTCATCTTATCTGCAAAACACATTTCAAATGCATACTAACTACACACTCCTATCATCTGCAAATCAGCAGACTCCAAATAACTAGCATGCATAACAATAACATGCTTTCAGTTACTGTCTCAAACACATGCAATCTGCTCAACATATAAACAAAAGACTTCACACACGCATATGAATCACTGACATACTCCTAGATTTGCTCACATATACATTTGCATTGTCACAACTTATCTTGCTAGCAAAATTCATGCCTATCACTTTCTGAACCACACACTACTACACATTGCCATCAACACACACTAATTATACAATGACTGGCCATTAATATTCAAAAATGAGCACTCCCATTGTAAATCCGAGAATATACTATCGGAAAAAGGTGCAGTTGCCCAGAATTTTTCCCAATAGTATATCTCCTAATTTTTTTTTCTTTCTTTTTTTGCCCCAAAACAGAAAATGGAGACCTGGAATGAACGAGGGAGATAGCGCAGACAAAAACAAGAGGCTAATCAGGTACGCTCTGCAAAATTAAAAAAAATGTACCTGATTATCCTTTTATTTTGTCTGTCCTGGCTCTCTCAAATGTAACAATTCTCCCAATTTATTTTTTTATTTTCAATTGAAAAAAAAAAAAAAGCAACAGAAATCTTCCTTTCTCCATTGCTACCTCTGCACAGCACTGATGTACTGCATAAGTGTGGGAATATAAGCCCCAGGATACCAGAAATCCACAGAAGGGCAGCACAGGGGCATTATGCAAAGACATTATTTGAGAAAAGTATTTTTTTTCTTAAATAATGTCCTTGTATAATAGCAATAACCCACGGCTTGGTGTGGGTAGTGCTGGATTTACCCATGGCTGGCTTTGTTTGCTCAATCAGTCTTCGCCCTCATGACCAAACCACAACAACTGTGGGTAAATCCAGCATTACCCACACCCAACTGAGGGTTATTGCTTAAATAACCAATATGCAAACAAACCATACTTTCAGTCACTCTCTAGACACACACAATCCACTCAACATACACACACACACACACACACAGACACACACACACACACACACACACACACACACACACACACACACACACCTTACCTATGTGCCATACACATATACTTACCAACAATACAATAGGTCGAACAACTCTCTTATACACAATGAAACAGTTATTGTGGGAAGTTAGGGCTGCACTGCTTATTCCCACACTCTTCCCAAGTATACTTAGTTGATTAGTATGTATATTCGATAATTGTATATTTGCTACTTGTTCCACAGTGTGCATAGTGACAATTTAAACTGCATCTATCAAAAAAAGTATGAAATGTTATCACACCTATACCGGAGCACAAAGAACAGAGGGTTAGAGCAGCAGTATCAGAAAATCTAATTATGGTATGTACCTTCAAGGGGATAGACTCCAGAGTCTAAGAGATGATTTTTCCATTCTACTGATACCTGGTATGACCTCACCTTCAGTACCAGATGCAATTTTGGAGGACTTATAAGGAAAGGGTCATCAAGCTGCTGAATGTAGTCCACAGGAGGAGCTATCAGAACGTCTCACAAAATAGAGGGGAAAGGATATAACCAAAGTCTATTAGAGATGGAGGTCATCTCATTAAAAACCTGAAGAGATGTTGGGAGAAGACACAGTCAGCAGAGTTTGTGGCATTAACTGCTCTCTGGATCTGCAAACATACTTTTTCAGAGAGAGGGCTGGAGAGCTATGGCAGAGCCATAATAAGGGTAGGGCAAGAGAGGTGGCTGCCCTGGACACAAGCAGGTCAGTGGAATAATCTATACCTTAGAGAAAATGTTATCTGGCTCTCTGTCTGTCCTCACAGTAGCACTGCCTTTTGCAGTAGAAGCAATTAAACAGCTGCACTCAATGATCATGAGCATGACTGCTTACAATGCAATGACTGCCTCCGTGATCATGAGCATGACTGCTTACAATGCAATGACTGCCTCAATGATCATGAGCATGACTGCTTACAAAGCAATGACTGCACTCAATGATCATGAGCATGACTGCTTACAATGCAATGACTGCCTCAATGATCATGAGCATGACTGCTTACAATGCAATGACTGCCTCAATGATCATGAGCATGACTGCTTACAATGCAATGACTGCCTCAATGATCATGAGCATGACTGCTTACAATGCAATGACTGCCTCAATGATCATGAGCATGACTGCTTACAATGCAATGACTGCACTCAATGATCATGAGCATGACTGCTTACAATGCAATGACTGCACTCAATGATCATGAGCATGACTGCTTACAATGCAATGACTGCACTCAATGATCATGAGCATGACTGCTTACAATGTAATGACTGCACTCAATGATCATGAGCATGACTGCTTACAATGCAATGATTGCACTAATTGACCATGAGCATGACTGCTTACAATGCAATGATTGCACTCATTGACCATGAGCATGACTGCTTACAATGCAATGACTGCACTCAATGATCATGAGCATGACTGCTTACAATGCACTGACTATCAATGTGTTTTATAAACTGTACTAAGGAGCTCGCTTCTTTTTGTCTTGCCCTCTGGCCTGGCAGGATTCTGAATAAAGGACTGACTAGCATACCTGAGAGTCTTGCCAGTTCTGGGCAGTGCAACAAACCACTGAAATGGATGACAAATAAGTAATCCACAGAGGAATTCAACAAGTTTCAAATGGATGTGTATGAAATGGAAGGTATGAATTGAGGGGAGGAAGAACAAGAAATACAGTTAAAAAGGGACTACATATGCTTGTTGATACCTTCTGCTGTCGAGCAAATAATATATAGTACACTGTAATTTTGGTTTTAGACATTATAAAGAATAATCCTGAAATACAGAAAGGCTTACTCACTGTGGAAACCTTTACTTGGCAGATTATCACAGTGTGATACGTCCAGGAAATTTAGAGACCATCATTCCACTACAGTGATACATAGGCACCAGTTACAGTATGGACAGTGGTCTTCCAAGTGGGTCTATATTAAAAGAACGAAACAGCATTAGTGTGAATGCTCTTACATCGACACGTAAATCCCGAAAAACACAATACAGAGACGTTACATCGCTGCTCCAAAAAAAAATGTACAGACAATATAAAGTGTGGGTCTTCACCACCCACACCCCCCTACTTAAATATACCAACTCCGAGATTGCACCACAGTGGAGGAAATGGCAAAGTCCCGAGAACGGCCCAGTGATTTTTTTTTCCCCTGGGAAAAAAATCTCTGTTCCGTTACTTCACTGTTTTGTGCTTTCGGGTTTTACGTGTTGATGAAAGAGCGTTTGCTCTTTTCTCATTTCTTTCTTGTAATATAGACCCCTTCCAGGCAGTGTGAGGATAGAGCTAATGCTAATTTGCCATTGCCAGTGCCATTCTAGAATGGCACTGGCAATGGCAAAGTGCAACAGAGCAATACATAGTCTTGCTCTACCTTTTTATTTTGGTCTATAGAAAGAAAAGGTGAATGTGAACATCTATTCACTCCTATGGATGGATCAGGACTCATAACAGGACTGTGGGTAAGTATTGTAAAGCTGTCTGAGTGAGTGTGTGTGTGTGTGTGTGTGTGTGTGTGTGTGTGTGTGTGTGTGTGTGTGTGTGTGTACACATATAAGTGACTTGCTAATAAGCCATTAGTGAGGTGTTGCTCAATGCAGCTTTACCATGTCTCTGAATCACAGATTAATATGATTGCACTATTGGACAGTCCCAAGTTTTCCTGCTATAGCACCGGTGGAGATAATTTTACTGGCTCCTAAGATACATAGGAAGACCAAGACAGCTGGCAGAACAAAGACATTTGTATTTGAGGCTTTACATACCACACCCCTTAATTAAAATAAATAAAACAAACTCTGGGATGGCTAAATTCAAGAATTAAAATAACAAAGACTGAGATTACTTGCCTAATTACTAGTTACACTCTTAGTAACAGACAGCTTGCCAACAACAAGTTTGCCAATGATCAGCTACTGCCAAAACATTTGCCTGTTTTCACAAACATGTTTTTTTACAGAAGCAGACATCCCCTATCCAGATCATATGGAGGGAACACGAAAGTGACCAGGCTTAAACTGGTCCACAATGACACCTAACCTTGTACTTACCTATGAACCTATGAATGTCAAGATCACATAATCACATGAAAAAGGGAATGAAGATTTACATAGGGAAACCTCAGACCTGGAATCTGTACATAAAACTGTAGGCAGTGAACTGGGATTTTGCCAAATTTCCATTTGTCTAGTACTGAGTATGCCTTCAGTGAGCCATCTTCAAACCAAGATGGCTACAAGATACCCTACTTGCCTTTTTTTTTCTAGGTTTAGTCTTCACTGCTTGTGGCATTACAGCTGTCAGGATCTCTGCTCTTGTTTTATGAATGGACATTGATACTACACAACAACTGCACAAATATCTGCTTCCTGAAAATGTCAAAGTTCTTCTTTTTTGTATTTTAAAAATTACATAAGCTAAAGCAATAAAAACCTACATGTGTTAAATGATGTACATACTGGGATGCATATTTTTGTAGTCCTGATTTTTTTTGGGGGGGTAGGTGCTTAATATTTGGTGACCTTTTATGTTTGCTTTTGCATTTTTGCAATTTTGCATTGAAAATAAAACCTGTTGGCAGCTGAATATCTAAGGATTGATATTTACATTTCAGATCATAAAGAGCTTATTATATATTCAAGGCATTGCTGTCAAGAAGTTCACATTTTGAGTGAAATCGGGAGTTGGAATATTGACATCCATGTTGAGAACAAAAACTTTGGTTATGATTAGAGAGGCCTTTTCATGGTCATTTGTAGTACACAAAGCTTAACCTGCTTTGATGTAGTACAATAGTTAGATAAAAGGTGAAGGACTGCTAAGTGGTTTACAGTACTGAATGTTGTAATGCACTTACTGTTTTTTTATAGAATAGTGTTAGGAAGCGGGGAAAATCTGAATTATGTTTAAATGCTTCATTCAGCCAAATTTGTCTGGCTGAAACATTTGAATATGTTTTAAAGATCTTTGCAGTTCCCAACACTTTTGTGGTAGCTGTTAAGTGCAGTTAATATTCTAGCACTAGACTACAGCTCAACAGTGGTAAGAGTTGCTCAACAAAAGCTTGTTAAGGAATTTCCTGATGTCAGGAAGGTACTGACAAGCCTGATTTGTCTTCATTTCAAAGTGTAATTGTAGTAATCCATGTACTACAAGTAAGATTATAACTTGCAAGACCCAATCATAATTCTTTGAAGTGCATGAAACTTTACCTCCTCCTATGCACTGCAATATTTAGAGAAAATGTGAGGGACGATTAAGTGTTACAGCTTGGCAAGCTGTAACACATTGACCAGTGCCACCACAGAACAGTGGTGGGAAGCAGAAAGAGCTTTTAAACATATTCAACTTAATTCAGCCTAAAAAAACAGAGAAACATGAAATCTTTGAATATGTTTTAAAGCTCTTTGTAGTTCCCGCCTCTGTTCTGTGGTAGTCACTGATTGCTGTTAATGCTCGAGTGTAATGCTAGAATTTAGCAGCTATAAGGGTTGCTTAACAAGCCTGCCTTTCTTCTGAATTCATTGAGTGACCACGAAGCTCCAATACATAGAATATGTTTTTTTCAGCACCCATTGCATGGTATTCTCTTTACGTTTACAGTTGTAGTCAGACCTTTTCGGGTTTTTTTTTGTTTACCGTTTTGGTTTGTAAATTAAGGGGTTACACGATTCCCGAGTGGCACCTTTTTTAATTTTTTTTTTTCTTTTTTTTTTTTTTTTTTTTTTGCTTCTTTTCTTTGGGTCTGGCGGGGGTGTGTGCAGGTCACTCCAGCCCAGTGGGTCAGTGTCGTCTGAGCAGGCTGCCAGCTTCAGACCATTCAGACTAGTACACAACAACAGGAGGGGAGGATTAAGGAAAAAGCTGTGCCTGTGGCTGTGCTGTGTCAGCAGCATTGGCACTGACCCGCCACCATTCATATTTATTATTATGTATTAGTGAAGCAAAAAAAGCAAAGAGAATTATGATATATTACAAATTGCGGCACTTAGTCGCTAGCTAGCAGCTAGCATTTGCTGCTAGCATAGCTGCTAGGCTAGCATATATCATATATATATATCATATATCATGAAGTTTTATTAACCTTCTGCACTCTAATAATAATAATATCAATCATCATACTCACACATCACACAAACACACAACACTCACAATCATCACACAAAAAAGTTTATTTATTTATATGAGTGGAGTGGTGTGGCGCGCCTTCCATACATGCCATCAGCCTGCCCCCATGAAATGATGCCAGTCAGTCACAGTCTCACACACACACAGTGTCACTCACTCACACACACACACTGTACCCTGTAATGTTGTAGAGTGTAGACTAAGAAAAAAAAAAGACTACTACAGTAGAGACCCGGCCCCGACCAGCCGAGTGAATTCCCGGGTGACCCTGACTCCCCACCTCTCTCCTACTCCGACCCCAACCCCAAGTCAAGAGAGAAGAAGAGACTTTGTGTGTGTGTCTGTGTAGACTAATCTGTCGACTCTGACTTTCCACAACACCCCCCATCATCCACCATCCATCTAAGTCCAAAATGAAGTCTTACATCCAACAACAACAACAACATCATCATCATTCATCATCATCAGTCAGTGTGCTGATCAATGTCTGCACTGCAACTTTTGTGTATTGTGCCCCCCCCCCCTGCCCTGCCTGCTGCCCCCCCCCTGCCCTTGCAAAAAAAAGAGAGTAGAGTGGTGGTGGTATGCAGCAAGCAGCGTGCTTGTCTGACACTAGTGACTAGTAGTTGGGCTGCAGGGGTTTTTTTCTTTTTTTCTTTTTTTAATGATTGATGTTTACAGTTTTATGATATCTCTATTTTGGTTGTCGGAACTTTCTCATCTCAAGCAAAGATTAGACAACTCGTTTTCAAATCCTCTGAAAAAATTGTTGACAAGAAGTACACTAATATGTTTGTTCTTTGTATTAGGAAATGATCATGTATGTTCACAGTTTTCCATCGTATTTTTCATCTCATAAAAGAAGTGTAATATGGCTATTGAGAAAGTTTTCATCATTTCAAAATGTTACACAACCACACTCAGATTCTTTCTTCCATCTTCCTGTTCTGCTATGCTGTCTAGTTTGAAATCTTCTGTCCTTCTATGCCATATGGTTTTGAATCATATTTCCCTGGAAGTGATTGCATCAAATGGGTATGAGTGAGTTTTCCAGGAATGCATGCTGCAAAATCCACTAGTACCATTAAAACAATGTGTAATGACATTGAGGAGGATTCAATAAAGCCTACACAGTTATTTTCCACCATGTACACATCATGGTGCGATATACACACTGTTGTGAAAACTTTTAGATTCAGTGAGTGCCATGTAGAGGCACACACTCCCACACAAACAATGTAAACACTGTGGCATGCATGCAAATTATAGTATAAACAGCTGAATTGCATACTAAACAACCAATCCAACATTGTGGAGCTATTCAACATGCTATAAAGCAACTGTGTAGACTCTGTGTAGGCTTTACCTGCAAATTCCAAAACTTTTGGAATACAGCCATGGAAAGGAGTCTTTATACCGACAATCCTTGACTGTTTTTTTTCCTTTTACTTTTTTATTTACAGTTTATTTTTTCATACACAACAGTGCTGCCTGTTGCTTTATGTTATATTTGTGCGACTTTACTGACTGAATTACAGTCAAAATGTTAATTGTAGTTTTCATTTCTATTACCTGAAATGTAATTTCTGTGAATTGTGTGCATTTCTCTTTGGTTCAGTAATAAAATATAAAGGCAAATTCATCTTTAAGCAATCCCAATCATTTTATTTAATCCTGTGTAGCAACCTTTGCTTGGAAATGCTAAAAACAAAACAAAAATCGCTACAGTACTATTCAAAATAAGTAGACTCTTTACTGTCTTAGAATGGGTGTTATATCTATTCGGAGTTCTATCTGAGGCTTTATTGGTAAATGAATAAATGAATGATTTATTTGTTTGTTTGTTTGTCTTTGTTGACTGGGAAAAGTCAGACTGGGTAAAACCCATTTTCAGCAAATGCCCAGGGAGAAAAGCTTCACATTTATGTTACACACGATGCACATTTTTAATTGCAGGGTAAAACATCTGTACATGAGCTTATTTATATGATTTGAAAATATTTCTTGCATGAACATACCATTTAACACAAAAAAACAAGAGATAAATTAATATATATTGGCTCATTATTGAATAGAAAAATCAAATACAATAATAGTTAATAGGAGAAAGTAATGGAACATCTAGCCACGATGATGCACAGTAATGAATCTCGAACACCAGATAAAATCCAAAATCAAGTTAATTGTATACAGAAATGAGTGCTTTCGTGTAGTGTAACCTACGCTTCATCAGATGCAGAACAGAACAATAATAGTTAATGTATTTATAGCATGATGGCTGCACGGAAGAGATCAAACTGGGGTGCTTTTGAGGTTAGTAATAATTTACAGAAAGAGAAATACTAATGTAGTGCAAAAATTGATGATAGAGAGAGATATGAAAGGAGAAGTTATGGAAATGAGCAGGAGGATAAATGGACAGAGGAATAACTGTAGTTAGTGGTGGTGTGTGAGAGAAAGAAGAAGAATGAGACTTCAGTGCAGTATCGGGAGGAGCGATAAGGTACAAATGATTGTGAAATTAAGTGGCTGTAAGAGTTGGAGAAAAGTCATCTGAGTAAAGCTAACCAGGTGAGCAGGAAGAACAAATCCATCTTTGCCACATATGCTATTTAAGCTTTCTATCTGTTTTAATTGTGTGGGGTTTCATTCCAGAGTTTTGAACATAATGGGAGTAAATAGAGACTCCATCAGTGTTGAATGTCTTACTGATGCATAGTAAAAGTTCATTGCTAGAGCAAAGGTCTCTAGTGGGTGAATAGTAGATTAGAGTATTTTGTAATGCTAGGCATTTGGAGACTACAATAGGTTGTGGGTAATGATTAGTTGTAAGTATGTCAAATGGTTTGGGAGCTCAAGTCAAATTGTTTCAATGCAAGACAGTGGCATGTTTTATAAGGTTGGTTGGTTGCAACTCTAGCTATTTTGTAGTAGCACGAGGCTAGTTTAATTTTATATGTAGTGTTGATGTTTGTAAGAATATGTGAAGCATATAACAGACAAGGAAGGAGGTATGCTGCTGCTAAGGTAATCTTTACTTTATCTGTCAGGTAGTGTTTGGCCCTATAGAGGGATCTGAGTTTTTGTTGAGCTTTCTTGATGGAATGAAGTATGTGTGATCAAATTTGAGGTTGTCATCTAGTAGGATTCTGAATAGTTCAGTTTGGCTTATGGTTTCTATTTTTGTTTTATTACTTGAGGTAATATGAAATATGTATTTCTGGTTAAGGAATTTTGGGGTAAATCGCATAAGCTTGTATTTTTTCGCATTAAGCAGCAAGTTAGAATTTTTTAGCCATATTCCAAAGGCAGTGAAAGATCTTTGAGTGATTTCCTGTAATTTTTTATATAAGGGGCAAATCAGATAAGTTTTGAATCTTTGATGTATTGTTAGTGAGTGTCAAGTGTTGGAGTGCTATGAAGTTTATTTATGAAAATATTAAATAGAAGGGGGTTATGTACTGACCCTTGGAGAACACCAACAGAAATTGGATGAAATGCTGATAGGTTTTGTTGCCCACTGATGACTGCATAAGTAACTGTGAAACCAAGAGGATCAGTGACACATAGAACTGCAAGTTCAGAAAGGAGCTTTTGGTGGGACACTGTATCAAACACTTTGGAAAGGTCAAGGAAAAGTGAAGAAACAAGGGTTACCCTAATTTCTGTATTAGTTTACTATGTTAGTGAAGTTGAGGAGGGCAGTGGTAGTATTGTGGTTGAGCTTAAATCCATTCTGAATGATGGACAGGAGGTTATGTTTGGTTATATGTTTCATCAGCTGAGAGTGAATACATTTCTCAAGCAGTTTTGAAATAGATGATAGGGAAGCAATAGGTCTGTAGTTTGTTAATTCTGTTGAAGTACCTCCTTTGTGAAGGGGTATAAGAATGGATTTTTTTTCCATATGGATGGGACATAATTTTCAGTTATTGAATGGTTTATCAGACTGGAGACAGGGAAGACCTTGGCACCTATTTTGAGGAACTCAATGGGAAGGTTATTGGCAGCTGAGGTTGTTGTTTATAATTTGGCTACTATTTCTTATGGTTGATGTTAGGATGGGCTGAAAACTAATAGGCAGTGTGTTACTTTTGAAAATAGATGGAAGTTTGAGAGGTGAAGTGATGTGGTCATTGACTAGTGACAGAACTGACTGGATAAAATGAGTGCTGAACTGAGAGGCAATAGAGTTTTTGTTGTTTGAAGTAGAAGGACACGGTGTAGCTGGTATACCCAGGGTAAAAAAAGCTTGGGGTTGTTTTGTAATTCATTTTTTATTCCAGCCATTCCCCACAAGACATGCTCTTTTAGCTGTATCTCATTTAACACAGGTTGCTCAGTTTCCATTCATATGATCTAAGTGTAATTAATAGAAGAGAGTATGGCATTTTCATTTTTAGATGAAAGCAGCGTTGTATTTTGGCCAACACTCCATGTTGCAGAACAATTGTAAAATTAAGAGTGAAGAATACTGTCTATTGTATTTTGGCCAACAGCCATACTACTTTCCATATAAAAGATCATGATTTTTTGAGTAGCTGAACATAAAAGAGTTTTTCAAAGCCTTTTGTTGATAGATATTTGTGGTTGGTCTGTAATCAGTGGCAGACTTAGGTCAAGGGACCTTGAAAAAGAATGTAATTACAGCATGCTTAAAGCTAAGGGTTTTTATCCTTGTATTAAGAGATAAATTAAATATGCATACTAGGGGCTAAGAGAGAAAGGCTGCAGCTATAAGAATTTTTAGATGGAAGTAGTGGAAATGTGGATTAAATTGGTAATCAAGCACTGTAAGTTGTGCCTCTACAGTTTTAGCTGTTTCTGTTTTAACATAGTAAGGGGATAGTTACAAAAAGGGATATATTTAGAACAGATAGAATAACATCATTGTGTGTAGATATTGGTGTGGATGGACTCTTGCCATTTTAGAAGACAGGTTGGTTGCTGTCTTTGTTTTAAGGAAGTACATTTTAGACAGGAGGTAAGGCATAGTTAGGGTCTACAGCCTTTTAGAAGTCAGTCTAGTCAAATAACAGGATTTCAATTAGTAAAAAAGTTTCACAGTTATTAGGAAATTAATATTATACAATGCAAGATCATTGTTATTCAAAAACATGCGGTCTGATTGGACAGAGCAATCAGCATGCACACTGTAAATCTAATGTTAACAAGAGAAATAAGTCCGGCTGCTACACATGGATGTTGTGCTCCCTACAAAAATGAATAAGCATCAGCAGCACAAGGTATAAAAGAGGGATTTCTCTGTACTTTTTGTGTGTGTGTGTGGGGGGGGTATTCATACTTCAACAGCAAAGACAAAGAGAATGAGTTTTTTTTGGGCCATTACTTATAGCCACTGAGATGCATATTAACAACATTCATTTAATATAGGCATTGCTGGCATTTATTTTCATTTTATTCATTAAATGCTGGTAATAAAGCAATGCCTGTAATGTGAGCTTCAGCCACTATAATTAACTGGTGACAGACATACAGTTCAGACAGTATTTTTAGAGATTCTTGCTGCTCAAGTTGACAGGAGCAAACATTGTTGAGCCCTATAAGACCTAACAGTGCCTCTACTATTATCAACAGTATACAGACTGTGAAACAGTCAAGAGTAAACAAGTGGGAGACACTAATCCTTGAAATATAAAATAATAAATATTATATGTATACTTTTAGCTATCTGGACCTTAAGCATAAAATATAAACTATATTATACAAAACAGACATCATATTTTAGCCTATCAACATAATATTGTTATCCACTGTCAGAATGTAAAGCAGTAAGTGCAACATAGTTATACATAACAATAATGTAAAACGCATGAGAAACAAAAAGCACCTATATATGAGGCAGAGATAGCTTTTCAGTAGCCTGTATGATACCAAAAAGAGAGATAGAAGGCTTTGAGATGCCCTGCAAATTTTTTTATGATTTGGACACTTAATCTTCTTACTGAGGAAGTATCATGGCCAATCTATTTGTGACAAGTACATACTGATAAGGGCATTGTACTCAGTGATTGGCCAAATGAGTGCCAAGTACAGTAGAATGACTGCATCCCTGGACTTAGACACTTTACCTTTCAGTATAAGTTGTGGGATGAAAAAGGACTTCCTTACAGAAGTGGATATGTGCTGATCAAATGACAGTTTATTGTTGCCATAGATTCCCATATCCTTGACTACAGAATCAGTTTTTGGAGAGTATTGTCAATGTGATTGTTACAAGAGAAGTCATGCTTGCCAGAGTATATGATTATACATTTCCTGGCATTTAGCTTTAGTCCATCATTTTTACACCAGCTATTGGTTTGGGACAAACAGTCTTGGAGGATTATGGTGTCCTCTGGGGGGGTTTATGATGTTAACAAGATTGCATTCATCTACAGACCTGGTCAGCCACAGACCATTAACATTAGCTTTGGCTTACAAAGGTAAAGGAGTAAGGACACCTGCCCATCTTTATTTACTGCCTTCTGCTTGTCAGCCAGTTTGTTATCCATTGAGTTACACCGGCGTTTAAATTTGCTCGGAGAATTTCTCCATGATACCCAAGTGTGAGATGGTGTTGAACATCTTTGTGAGGTCTAAATACACAGTGTGTACTGATCTGCCTTTATCCATTACTACAGTAGCATTTTGGAAGAAGTCATCCAGGTTAAAAAGGCAAGCTCTGCTCTTAACAAATCCAAAATAGACTGGGTCAAAAGTCAGTAGGTCACATATATCCTTATTTATTAACTCCCAAATGATCCTTTCCATAGCCTTACAGATGAAACTTGTCAGGCTTTTGGGCCTATAATTACCTGGGTCCATTAAAGTAACACCTTTGTGCAAGGGAATGACTGTTGCAGTTCTCCTCATTCATCTGTTATGAAGCTTGTTTTGAGGCTGATATTGAATAGCATCTGTAGGGTGCCTGAAAGGTATTGTTTCAGACTAACTAGTCAGCAACCTGGTATATTATCCGGCCCCATTGATGTAGTGTTCTTGGCCTTAGATACCACCTTGAGAACTTATTTTTAGATTTTGGGAGAGGATGCATTGCTGGTATGTGATCTGAGAATATTGGAGGGGAGGGTGGGTACTGGTTGAGCTAAGTTTCTGTTCCAGTAGATTGGCAATGTCGTCTGGGTCCAAGTATGTGATATCATTTATTATTAGTTCTAGAGAGTGCTAAGCATTGTTTCAGAGGTTTCTAAGGTTATCGTTCACTTGGTGGCTATGTTTGCCTCATATCTGGCTTTGGTTAATTCAATCAGTGTACACAGTTACTTATTTAGTTTAGTAAGAGCTTTCTTGGCATACAATTAATTCTTTCTTTTATTGTACTGCTTGTTTATATTAGAATTTCACCATACATTTTTTGCATTGTATTTATTTGTTTCTGAAGGCTACTGATGCATTTATTTACTTGTGCATATAATCTGACAGTAAAGGTCTCTGCATAAGCAGTGGTGTTGTCAAGACAGAAGAGGCTTTTGAATGTAGCCAGATATTGGAAATTACTTCAGCCTTTAATCTTATGATGGATTTTTTGACTGATTTGACCAGGGAAGAAGTTACAATTGGTGGGGAGCAAAGCTGCCACATATTGGTAAGGACTAAATTCAGGATTTTTTTGACCCTGGCTAGGGTGCAGAATAACTGGTCCAAAGAGTTTGTATTGATAAAGTCCAGAAACTTCTGGGCATGCATATTATAGTATGTATAAGACTACATGTTAATGGAGGAGTAGTTGAAATCTAGGAGAATGGTGTGTCGCTTAAAACACAGGGACTTCATACTAGTTAGGTACGAGTTGGGGGACAAAGGGATCATGGGGAGTTCTTCTAGTTAGATACGGTATGATAAAGGATTTTTTAATAGTAAATTTGAGGAGTTCCAGGTTGTTATTTTGTTTTACAAGTCTAGTTGTGAATTTTTTTTAAGAATATGGAAACACTGCCACTTTTAGTGCCTTTGTCTAATGCAGTTTGCCAGAAAGTGTGAAAGCATTGAAACCCTGCACTGAGAGACCACTTTCATTAGTCTTGAATGAGGTCTATGTGATGATGCATATATCAATGTTTTCCAAGGTAAGTAGTGCTTGTAGGGACTGGAGTCTTTTTTAAGACTCCTAGCTCTGAGCAGTAATACCTTTGTATTATCCAGAGTCTGATTTGCTATGCTGGAAGCTTTAGAAGACTGGTGTTGCCTAAGAAAGACACTATGGGAATTGTACCAGTATTTAACCAATATATGAACGCCTTGGAAGGGAGAGGTGCAGGCCAATCCTGGCAAAGCAGTTAAGATGGTCTACCATCTCTTCTCAAACAGATATGTATTGTATCCCCTTTTAATGTCATCATATGCTAAGCCAATTGTTGACAACAACAATATTTTCTTTGTATTGTAGGACGATTCTTGGTGATGGTAAAATGATGCACAAAACTAGGTTATGTCTCAAGTAATTTGCAGCTGTGTGTACTGCGAATGAGTCATATGTGTACTTGTGATGCAAGGACCTGGGTGTTGGTGTAATGTGGTGAATCCTGGCACCTAACATGACCCTCTCCTTGTACAACCTGGTGAGTGGTGAATCGTGTGTCTCACTATGACTAAGATATTGGATTGTGTGGAGGTTTTTATTTTGGACTTTTGAACTGAATCAGTGTGACTTTCAGATCTCTAATGCTTGGCATCCATGCCTGTGTTCTCAGAGTGTTTGGCTTGCATCTGGTGCCATCCAGGCTAATGTAAGTACTTTAAATTGAAACATTGCACTTTTCTAAGCTATTTCTGAAGAATGTTGCTAGATTTTCTAAATATTTTATTTCACTTCTCTCCTTTTCATCACTGTAAAGTAGATTTGCTTTCCCTTAATTTAGCTGTTCTTAGTGCACTTTGAAATTGTCTTAAACTGTGGGTTCCTCATTGCTGGCTTGTCTGCCTTAGAATCACCTTGAAATTACTTGTTGTATCTAGTTATTTAATTAGAAAAAAAGTGAAAAGGTATCAGAAACAAATCAAAGTGTGTTTTTATATTAAGAAAACTAGAAAAGCTGCCACCACCAAGAACTCAGCTAAAGTGTCCCAAAAGATAAACATGAAATAAGCAAGTGAACACAAGGACATAATGAAGACTTCCACTGCTGCCAGTTCAAAATACTTTACTAGTGCACAAAGTAGACACAAGCTCTTTCACAATACAGCTTCATCAGGTGTAACAATGTATTGTACAAAATACACCTTTCTTATACTAATGATGAAATCACATGACTTAAAACAATTAACTCCTTAAAGGGCTAACAAAAATAATAAAATATAAGGGGTACATACTCATTGAGACCACTCCCTGCATTAGCCCTCACCTTAACAATCCAAATTGATTCTAACTCCTCTGTTTTATGCCTAATATCCCCTATCCTCACATTCTCATGTGTCATGCCTATCACTAAAAATGTTAAAGTATGCATACAGTCTGTATTTCTAACATGCTTTGATAATGCATTCAAAGGATTCAATTTATTAATATTGTAAATATGCTCATAGGGATAGCTTACATCCACCTCACATATTTAAGAATGTGGTTCAGAATCAAGTGTATAGGGCGTCAAGATTGAATGTTAGGGACATTGATTTTAGAGAACAAGTGGGTGTAGCAGTTCAACATGTACAGGAAAGGGGTTATAAAGACCAATTTATTCAAAATAATGTTTCATCTATTATACAAAAGAGGGAGACTAGGGCCCTTCCGTATTTTTCTGATAGAGACAAAAGGAAAAGAAAGTGTAGACTGAATGTTAAAAATTATTTTGGGACTAAATTAAGAGTTCCCTTATGTTATACCTGTGATATTAATAAATATGTAGATACTATTAAGAAACACTGGAGTATATTGACTACAGATGCAGCAGTAGCTAGTTTTATAGATTCAGAACCTACCTTTACGTTTAGGAATAACAAGTCACTAAGGAGAAGACATTGTTATTCAAAAGCTTCAGATCATAATGAGACTTTTAGGGGCACTTTTCCTTGTGGCAGCTGTAGATATTGTGAGTATTTAGATGTCAGTAATAGTTTTTATCATCCTGATCAGAGGAAAACTTATAGATTTAATGTTACAGTCATTTGTACGTCAGTACACTTAGTTTATCTCTCACATTGTAGTCAGTGCAGTAAATTTTTTATAGGTAAAACTGATAGGGCGTTTAGAGATCGCATAAGAGAGCATATTTACAGTATTAATAAATTGAATCCCTTGAATGCATTAGCGAAGCATGTTAGAAATACAGACTGTACCCATACTTTAAAATTTTTAATGATGGGCATGACACATGAGAACGTGAGGCTAGGGGATATTAGGCATAAAACAGAGGAGTTAGAATCAGCTTGGATTGTTAAGGTGAGGGCTAATGCAGGGAGTGGTCTCAATAGTCATGTACCCCTCAGACCAAAGCTACAATCCAGATCTGTTTATAGATAGTTTTAATGTGTTTTTTATTATTTTTGTTACCCCTTTAAGGAGTTAATTGTTTTAAGTCATGTGATTTCATTATTAGTATAAGAAGGGTGTGTTTTGTACAATACATTGTTACACCTGATGAAGCTGTATTGTGAAAGCGCTTGTGTCTACTTTGTGCACTAATAAAGTATTTTGAACTGGAAGCAGTGGAAGTCGTCATTGTGTCCTTGTGTTTGTTTGCTTATTAAGAAAACTAGGTCTGCAGTTCTAGTGGCAGTGGAAAGGTGGCCTGCTCTGTCCAAGTTAGGAAACTCACATAGGCTTAAAGTGATATCATTGCATTGGCCAGAGGGTTTTTTTATTTGATTTAGTCACTTTTCCTTGGGTCTGTAAATTCAGCTGCTCATCACACAGAGGCTTTTAGCAGTGCCTTATACAGACGTAGGCTACTTAGAAACTTATAAAACTTCTGCTGTAACTTTACCCGGTACTAAGTTGCACAAAGAACAACTTGTTTCTGCTCTGAGTAGCATTGCTGCACAAAAAATAAGTTATAAGAAGTCATAGTCTTAAGTCATACATAGCTTAGTTGCACTTTCAGTGCTAACAATGCCCAAGTTAGCCTGCTGTGTCACCTCTTTGTAGTTCTCCTAAAAAGACTGTACACCATGCATGGGCACATTCTCAATTTCTCTGCCAGCAGCTTGGTAGTTACAAGCATCCTGAGACAATATACGAATTGTCTCATATTCACTGACAAGCTACTAACTCTTAGCGAAATGCATACAATATGTGAGAAATGTAATTACAGAATGTCACTTGAGGCAACACTGTCAGAAAAAGCACTGAAAACAACAATCAGGATGTCGGTAACATAAGCATTACACCCAACACATAGAACAACATATGCTGAAACAGTTGAAAGCAGTCTTCATAAATCCCAAAGACCTTCTAGACATTCATCCTACTAAAAGAATCCTGAGCAACCCTAAAAGCACTCCACTAGAACAACACCCAACACAACATATGCAGCTGCACCCTTTGGAGCCGCAACTACAAATCCCATAAGCAAGCCAAGACACTATCCAATATTTTAATCATAGGAGACTCCATTGTGAGAAATACAGATGTAAGACTTACCAGGCTGAATATGGAGAAAATCATGGTCAGTTGTTTATCAGGTACCAGGATCCTTCAAATCACTCTTGCACTCATAAATCATTAAACCGCAAGTACCAGTATGACTCGGTCATAGTCCATCTGGGTGTACGTGACCTGAGATGTACCTCCCTGGTCTATATGATGAGAGACATTATGGAGCTCACAGACTGTGTGTCCCAGACTGGTATGCGCCTGGCATTGAGCAGCATTATACCTTTACCAAGGACGATGCACCAATATGAACAAATGATGATTGACTTCAGTAATTAGTTTAGTTTCTGGTATCATTCCAAGGAAGTACGATATTTGTCAGGGTGAGAGAATATGGTTAATAGACCTCATTGCTTTGCCAAGGATAGTCTGCACCTGTTCCCTCTAGGCTTTTGAATATTGGCTAAAATATCACCCCCTGGTGTTACTGTTCAATGACAGAAGCCTAAACAAGAAACTCCATTCCCTCTAGGCTCTCCTCACCATGGAGAGTGTGGACATCTGTGCATTACTGAGACATGGTTTAAAGACAAGGAGAGCAACCTGGTAGTGCAGGGTTACAGTGTCTTGCACTCATTCAGGACAGCTACTGCACAGGCAGGGACCAAAGGTGGACATTTCTCAGTCTATATCAACAACAAACTCACCTCCAGACTAGTCAAACAGAATGACGTGCTTGAGGCTCTCCATGTCCAGATTTCCATAGGAAAAGTGTCATATTATAACCTTGCAAGCTGTTGGTCACCCTGTATGACCCAAGTAACTCATAGCTCATATTTGGACTTACAAGAGGCTGTCACCATTCAACCCAATAGCATATTCATAAGTGACTTCAACTACCACCCATAAAACTGTGATACATGATCCCAAACTTACAAGCCCAGGGATTCCTGGACTTAGTAAACACAAACACATTGGACAAGATACACCATACACCCTCTAGGGGTACAAACATACTCAACCTGTTAGTTAGAAACATGGGAGAATGATAGTGTAGTACCTGTCTGGTAAGGTCAGACCACAAAGCTGTCTTCTTCAAAATAAAAATCAATTCTGTGACCTCAGCCTATGCTGAAACATTTAGGAACTATTTTAAGGAAACTTCCTACTACTAAGTGATAACCTGTCAAATGGTCAAGCCTATTGAAACCCTGAGAACACAGCTGCCAATGCAGAATTGTTCACAGAAACCATGTACAATCATGTCAATAAATGCCTAAAGACAACTGTATCTAGCAAAAATAAGTCCAGAACTAACTCAAGAAACAAACCTCCCTGATGGAATCCAAACATAACAGCTTGTACAACAAAAGAAAATCCAAAATGAATATCCATCCAGTATAAAAAAATAGTCTCGCCAATCTAAACAAACAATTTAGAGGGGAAATTATGTCTACTAAATCCAAATTTGAGGTAAATGTAGCCTCTTACACAAAGGACAGCCACAAAGCTTTCTATAGCTATATCCAAAACCTCAAAGGCAGCACACAGCAGTATGCAAAATAAATTGTAAATGGAGCCCGTCTGTGGAATAGACTCCCTCTCCATGTCAAGCAGAGTACCTCTCTAGCTCTCTTTAAGAGGAACCTGGATGACTGGATGGTAAACAGAAAATATACCCCAGGGATCTCACCTGTGTCCCTGCTGGATAGTGGAAACAGATGCTGACTTTGAGGGAACATGGGCAAAATTCTTGGTTAGGCTTATAAGAGCCTCTGAGCCAGTAGCCTAGTATCATCCTATGAACCTATGAGCCACCTACACAGAGTTCCACTCTCCCCCTAGCCATCCACTAGGAAATACAAACAACTCACCTCCTAACTAACACAAGTGAGTGGGTTCTAGGTGCACTCTAACATCAAAAATATGGCATCAATGGGCCCCGATAACATACTAGGATGCCTCCTTAATAGCCTGAGACATGACCTATCAGAACCATTGGAGTTACTGTTTTAACTATAGCCACCAGACAGGCTTTGTGCCACATGAATGGAAAACTGCATCAGTCATCCCTCTGCAGCAGGGCCAGCCATCAATGGCCCCCTGGGAACTCAAGACCCTTAAGTCTGACTTGTTTTTTATGCAAAGATATGGAAATAATTATCAAAGAAATGATTAATAAAGACAGAGGAAACCTTCAAATAATGGATCCAACCCAGTTTCATTTCATCAAGAGCAGATCATGCCTACTGACCTTGTGGGATTACTTGAAAAGGTTTCCAAGGCAATGGATGATGGCATAACAGTGCATACTGGCTAAGGCATTTGATACAATACCACATTAGGACATTTTAAACAAACTCATGGATATAGGCATAAACTCATATGTTACATGCGGCATAGCTAGCTGTCTCTCAGAAAAAGCTCAGGAGGTTAGGATAGAGGAGACCACCTACACCAAGATGCCAGTCACTAGTGTATTCCCTCAGGACTCTGTGCTGGGTTTGCTCCTTATTGGCATCTACTTCATGGTAGTCAAGGCCAATGTCAAGAGCCGCTGGTTGTCCATGTTTGCTGATGATTGCAAACTAGGAGGACACAGCATTCCCCCAAGAAACTACCATCCTACAGGAAGGACAAACACCGAAAGGACTGGTGCCAAAGCCACAGCTTAAAACTCAATACCATGAAATGTATAATAGTACCTATGGGAAGACAGCCACCTTAGGAAATTACCTCATTGATAACACACTCCTAAGAGCAAAACCAGTAGTTAGGAATTTGGTTACGCATGTAGATAGTAACCTGGCTTTCGATCAACATGTGTTTAAGGTAGCAAGGAAATTATTCTATGTTGCTCAAATTATAACCAAGAGCATAGCATCTAGGTCCAAGGAAGTTATTGTTCCATTGTATTTGGCCCTCAACAGGCCCATCATTGAGTACAATGCCCTCTTTGGTGTGTACCTGACCTGCCACATGCAACAAATGGAAAATCCACAGAGGTTACACACAAGAAGAATGCAGGGTGTAAACAACATGTCCTAGGCAGATTGCTTCAAAGACCAATCTCTGATTTCTATAGACTGTTGAGAGGTGATCTATGCTTGTCATGTATGGCATCCCTGGATCCCACTTTGATGGACATTTTGCTTATCCGAAAAATGAATAGCATCAGAATTATTCAATCTAGGGATTTAAACTTTGCTTGTAATATAAACAGGACACATTGGAGGGTATGTATGTGTATCAGAGAATTCCCCTTCTGTGGAACAGACTTCCCATCTATGTGAGGCAGAGCTCTTCTCTAACCCTATTCAAGAGAAACCTGGACCAGTAGATGGGAAATCATAAATCCACCACTGGTTTAGCATCTATGTCTCTAATGGGCAAATGTTGCCTGTAAATTTTGCCCTATCTTACATCAACCTCTTAAAATAACCTCTAATGTTTATAAACTTGCAGGATACAATTGGAATACTTGGTTAGGCTTATAAACGCCCCAGTCATTGTAGCCTAGTATACACCTATGAACCTAAGATGCATCCTTGTGAGGTTCCTGAAGGTACTTGTGTCTTAAGTAACTTTTAGGGGGCCTTTTTAATATAGGCAGCTAACATTTATGAGAGTCAGCATATGAAGTCTATGTGTTTGGTCTGAGCTGTGTGTGCTTTGTTTAGTGTGGTGCTGTGTGGTACCGGCAACCTGGTAGTTACTGGTCGTGGCTTTATGCTAGGGCTTTGCCTCCAATAACCTTGTATAATTGCATCTCTCACACACTGTCCACTGGATTTAACTAGTAGTTGTTTCTCAGTAAACATGAGACAATTGTTAAATTGTTTTAGGATGCCCATTTCAACCAGGACAAATGTCTATAGAGACAGATGAAAAGTAAAACACTATGGTTCTAGGTGCTTACTAATGTGGGCTGTAGGTGAAGTTGTGCCTATGACTACTGGAGTTGATTTACTAAATGTGCCTACCTCTCTGAAACAATCTAAGTCTGCACACACAGAGCAATGTGCCACCTAATGCAAACCAGAGCCTCTGTGTAGCTACTGACTATTTACAAAGCAATATGAATTGGGGCAATAGGTTGTAAAGGGAAAGTCACAGCTCCAAAAGCCTGCATCTAAACAGTGCAGTGTGCAACGGGTAGCTTCACATTAAATCACCTTATTCATAGCAAATAGAGCACACCAACCAACAGCTAGTCATTTATATTTAGCTTCAGAATCAAGTAATGTCCACAACTAGCCTGGGAGCCTAGTTTGTCACCAGAAGGAATCACTGAAAAGTGGGAAGATAAGAAAAAAGGACTAGCTCAAATTTTAACCTTCTAAGGAGAGGGCCTTCCTAGTTTGACGTTTTAGTTCTCACTAGTATGAGCAGAGAAGATGAGACTAGGAGTGGCTTCAAAAGTCAAATGTACAAAAGGGGTACACACTGGCAAGATCTACTGAGCTTAACAGCACAAAAGCAAAAGGATGGGTGGCTGGGAAACATAGGCTTACAACAGTAGCAGGGCAATGATAGCAGCAAAAGATTAAAACCTTTTCCTTTTGTACTAATTGTAAATGGTAAGTGCTACCTCTCAGTTCCCCCAACAGATGACCTGGACTTAATCTCCATGCAGTTAGAGTAAAGAACAGAAAATAATTTTCTGACTTGCCCAAAAAACTTAGCAAAATGAAAACAAACACGTTCATAGGTAGGTACAAGGCTATTGGCTCTAGGGCCTATATAAGCCTAGCCAAAAAGATACCCTGGCTTTTGCCACCCAAGAAAATTATTTTCCTGTGCCCCTGTTGAGCAGAGCCACAGAAGTGATCCCCGGGGTGAATTTCCTATTTCCCATCCAATCATCAAGATTTTTCTTAAAGAGTGCTAATGAGGAGCTTTGTTTGATATAGATAGGTAGTTTGTTCCAGAGTATGGGAAGTTTCTGGGACAGGAATCTATCCCTCCAGCATGTTCTGTTTATTGTGGTGACAAGGTTTAGGTCCCTAGAGCATGTAACTTGGGGGGATTGGGATTTCTTTAAGTGAAGCATGTCCAACAGCTCTGGGTTTGACATAGCTTTGTATGTTACGCAGAGATCACCTCTGAGTAGATGATATGCAATGGAGTAAAGCTGGAGTTTTTTGAGACGGTCTGCATAGGGCATCTGTTTGAGGCTGGTAATCCTCTTTATGAGGTATTTCTGCAGCCTTTCCAGTTGTTGTAGATGTCTTGTGAGGTATATACCAAAATGGGCATTGTACTCTATAGTCAGTCCGATGAGTGATGAGTAGAGTGGAACAATTACCTCTTTTTTCCTGGATGAGAAACCTTTTGTGATGAGTTGTGCCATGTAGAAGGATTTCCTGACTACTGTGGCAATGTGATTATCAAACGAGAGACTACTTTCCACCTGTGTCCCAAGGTCTCTTATCATACTGTCAGTGTTAAGTAGACTACCGCCTATGTGATAGTTCATGGGTACAGAGCTTTTACCAAATGGGATGACAATGCACTTTTTGGCATTAAGCTTGAGGCCATGGCATTGACACCAAGCATCTGTTTCAGTGAGGCCCTTTTTTAGGATGTCCACATCATTAGCAGTTTCGATTATGGCTCCTAGTTTGCAGTCATCTGCAGACTTCATTAGCCAAAGACCTTCTGTGTTGGCCTGTACTTCAGAGTAGTAGATACTAAACAGGAGAGGACTCAGGACTGAACCCTGTGGTACTCCACTTGTCACTGGTCTGAGATCAGATTTGGAGTCTGCTACATTCACAGTGTGGGTTCTGTCAGTGAGCCAGTTGGCAACCCATCTTGTGACATAGGGATTTATACCTAGTTTAGAGAGTTTATCTATAATTCCAGAGTGGGGGATGGTGTCGAAAGCCTTGGCAGGATCTAGATAGGCTGTGTGAACCACCTTACCCTCGTCTATGGCTTTGGTGACTGCTTCAAAGAAGTCTATCAGGTTTAGGAGACATGATCTGCCTTTTACAAACCCGAACTGGGTGGGGTACAGAGTTAGAAGATTACTAATGTCTTTGTTTATAAGTTCCATGATGATACGTTCCATGGCCTTGCAGACCAGGCTCATCAGGCTAATGGGGTGTTAGTTCACAGGTTCCATGGTAGCTCACCCTTTATGGAGTGGGATAACCTTCGCTGTGAGACATTCAGTGGGCACAAAGCCTGAGGTGAGGCTATGACTGAACATGGTACTTAGGTGGGGTGCCAGTTTGTTCTGTAGTTCATGTAGAAGGCAGCCTGGGATGTTGTCAGATCCCATGGACGCTGTGTTCCTGGCCTTGGAGAGCGTGGTTTTTACTTGTGCAGCCATGATTACAGGAACTTTGCATTCTTCCGGTATAGAGATAGGCCCTTTAGGGGGTGAGAGAGGGGTAAAGTTAGCACTGAACCTATCTGCCAGGATTTTGGCAATATCAGTTGGTTCTGTATATTTAGTGCCATTGTGCTGTAACTCAGAGCAGATCTGAGTATTTCCATTGAGATTCTTGACATAGCTATAGAATGCTTTGTGGTTGTCTTAGAATCAGTGGTGATTTTGTTTTTGTAACTAGCTTTGGAGGATTTTATGAGGGATGTCAGCTTCTTAGTGAGGCTGACCAGGGAGTTCCTCCAGTCATGGGATTTTACTCTTTTTTGCAACAGTTTCTTTCTTCTGTTGTAGAGTTTGTTTATGACAGGGGACCACCAGATTGGCTTCCTTTTTTTGGAGGATAGCATCTTGGTTCTGTTAGGGATAGCATGATCTATGCACTCATGTAAGTGCTTATAAAGTGCATTTGTGTAGGATTCAACAGTCATATCTCTACTGTCCATCTGTATGGGTGTTCTGAAGTTTGCCACTTCTGTCTTGAGAAGCGTGAAGTTGGCTTTGAAGAAATTTTTTATGATGGTTTCCCTAATTGGGAGTGGGGTTGGGATGTGGATGTCTAGGGTGATTAGCTTGTGGCTGGATCAGACCAATGAGTGATTGACCTCTGGTGTGGAACACCGGTTGCCCATGTTGGTAATGACCAGGTCTAGTATATTGCTGCCCCTGGTGGGGGTGGTGGTGTGTATAAGTTGATCCAAGGCATTGGAATTTATTAACTATAGAAAACATTTAGCAAAAGAGTTGGTACATCAGTAGTTTTCCCAGATAATAGTGGGGTAGTTGAAATTTCCCATTGTTAGGGTGATGGGTTGTACCCTAATATTTTCCAGTGTATCAAGAAATGAGGAGTGGGAATCCTGGGGCATGGTGGGGGATCTGTATCAAGCTACAATTTGGATTGCAGCCTTGCCCAGAGTTAGTTGAACTTGGATAATCTCGGATGCACTATGCTGAGCAACTAGTCTAGAGGTGTGGATATCCTTAATGAATATAGACACACCTCCGCATTTAGTGTTGTGGTCCAGGTAGATGGCCAAAAGGTGTGGTATGCATTATAGCCTGGTAATGCAGGGGTGTTCTCTGGAGCCTTGAACCAGCTCTCTGTCACTGCACAGATGTCGATGTTCTCCATTTTAAGGAGTGCCTCGAGTGAGTGCATTTTGAGGTTTAGACTTCTAGCATTGAGTAAAATTACCCTCAGATTTTGCTTGCTTGTACCTGTTACAGTGGTGAATTTTTCATTTGAACCTTGCCTAAAAAAGGCATTATAGGGGTGGCAAGAGCCTTAACCAGTATCTGGAATCCCAAGGGCGACAAGTGCAAACCATCTTTGGCAAAGCATCGTGGTCTGTCGATCAAGTCATCCCAAGCAGACAGATACTAGATTCCCTTAGAATGACACCAGAAGCCTAGCCAATTGTTGAAGTCAATCATTTTGTCCTTGTACTGCGGTATCATTCTGGGTGATGGCAGGATGCTACTCAGGGCTAGGGTCATACCTGCCTGGGCTACAAGATCAGAGAGCTCCTTCATGTCTATTTTCATGCAGTCTAGGGAGGTATGTCTCAGGTCATTCACACTAACATGGACAATGACAGAGTCTTATTTGTACTTGTTGTGGAGTGAAGTGAGTGTGTGCGTTATGTGGTGAATCCTGGCACCTGACAGGCAGCTGACAGTAACTTTCTCCTTGTTTAGCCTGGTGAGTGGAACATCAGTATGCCTGACTATAGAGTCACCTATGACTAGAGTGTTGGGTACATTGCAATGCCTTATGGGCTGTGGTTGAGTGGCACACCGAGTTTGTGGGCTATGTGTCATTTGGGTTGTGTTGAGGGGTGGAGGTTGCTTGCATTTCTGCTTTGGAGGTCTCTGTTGCTTGAACAGACTTTTATTGAGAGCCTCCGCAAATGTAGGTGTGTGTAATGAGTGTGGTGTGGTGCAAGTGTTTACCTTCTCCTCTTGACTGTCTAGTCCAGTCTTGGGTGAAGAGAGCTTTGCTTCCAGTTTGGCTATATAAGTGCATCTTTCACAGGTTGTAGTGTTGGGTGGTAGGACGAGAGGGTTGTCTGTGTACATGAGGCAATTGCTGCATTGCCCCAAGATGCTCAGATTCATCAGGTAGACAGGAGAAAACACTAGGAGCTGATCCTTAGACAAGCCTGGATAGCTGCTTATTTATTAAGTACTAAAAATTGTTTTCCTCTAGACAAGTGAGGAAAGTTGAGTGCAGTAGTAATTTGTTGCTTATTTACTGCTTACAATGAGTTCTGAACAAGTGCTGAGCTGAAAGAAACAGATTTGAGTGCTAAAACTAAAAAAACTGGCTAGTTCTAAGAGAAAATTTGAAGAGCAGACTTTATCGTGCCGCGAATAGTTTAACCCTAGCTAAGCAGCGGTGCATAAAGTGTATTTTTTTTTTAAATAACAGTAGCAAATGAGAAAACTGATTTAAACCAATTAACCAATAAAAAGCTAAAAATTGAGCTTGTCAAATGTAATAAATGTAAAGCAAAACAAATTTAATCTTGAACAAGTTGCAATAAGCAAGCAATAATGTCCAACAGGGTGTGTTACTGCATAAATAACGTCTTCTACACCTCTAGAAGGGCATTATTTACACAGTAACACACACCCTGAAGGGCATTATTGCATTTATTGATTGGAATGTCTGTAAAATTGTTGTTTTACTTATTTATTTTTTTAATTCTATATTTTTTTGATGTAAAATTAGTTCCTCTGCTTAATGTTTCAAACTTGCTGTAGTATATGTAAATGGTGCTAAAGGAAGCATTTTACATCCAAAATATATTATTTTTTAAAAGTATCCAGATATTTATTTTAATTGTTGGTCCTTTACTCATAAAGTGTGTGGCTTGGTGCCAGTCATTGAGGATTAAAGTCACTAAATAACAACATCTATTTGATTTTCAGACTTTATTTCCTTCAGAAAATTCATGCTAACACAAATCCTGTTATTTAAGCAACTTTGTAATTTTATATAAAAGCAATATTTAAAATCTTTTCTTTATTTTGAGTCTTTGTTCCCCCTTTATTTTTGGCTTTATCCAGATTTCTTGAGCTAAGAGGTCGAGAGGTACGCAAACCTTTTAACTGCTGCTGCCAGTGTTTGATCGCTTTCGCTCTTCACATACTCTGTCTCTTTCTCTCTCTCTCTCATACACACACACACACACACACACACACACACACACACACACACACACACACACACACACACACACACACACACATGCACACATGCACACACACACACACACACACACACACACACACACACACACACACACACACACACACACACACACACACACACACACTCTCTCTCTTTTTCTATTTAATTTATTTTTTTCACTCGCTAAACAGCAAAAGTGCCACTCATCAAGTATAAAATAACAGCTTGATCAATCTTGCTCTCACTCACATGCATGCATTCATTCACTCACACTCAGACATAAACACACACATACACACAATTTTTTTTTTTACTTTTTTTTTATAATTTAATTTTATACTCACTAAATAGCAAACGTGCTGCTTAGTGAGAGTAAAATAATGGCAGCCATTATGTTACTTTCAGTTTGAGTTAAACAGCAGCTTGATATGCTGCCATGAAGCGATGGACTCATTTTTCAGAGAGCATTACCTGTGAACACCCTGCTAGAGAATGTTTGTTCTCCAATAAGCATGGCGATCTATGAATAGAAACAATGCAAAATTTGCAAACCTTAAATTAAATCCCAAAGCAGTGTAACAGCAGCAGCAGATCAGTGGTCTCCCTGCATGTCCCCCACCTTTACCAGGGATCAACCATAGAGCTGTATTCAAGCAAACACCCTCCCTCAGGATAGATATCCCCTTCTTCTCTGTCTGTGCTGTTAGACACCTGAGCTACTAACTGAGCTGGGATTTAAGGTAGCTGAGAATCTTGACTTTTTTCTGAGGATACATTCAACTGAAGACACATGGCTATAGTGAAACTCAGCTGCAGAGACATATGGCTGCCACAAATTCACTGCAGGCAAAGAGAAAACATGCTGAGCCATGCCCACAGCATCAATAGGTAAGTGAATATGGGGTAAAATCTCCATGGCATCCAAGGTACCTATAGATAGCAGGTAGTCAGGCAGGCATCAGCAGCAGGGTGCCCAATGGGCATGTTGATAACACTAAAAATGCAGTGGATGATGAGCAATGCTTTTATTAATGGTGCATGGGGAGTACTGACCCCTTTGCCGTGTTTGGGTTACATTGCCAAAGCACATATTGGAGTATAAATGTGAATATGGTAGCATGAAAGATTTCCCCTGCTGCACATTTCTACATGTTGTATTTACATAAGCATGCACTATACACCAAACACAATACACATAATTTCTCTTGCCCCCATGCACTGATTATTGAAGCTGCGAGCATGGTGCTTCATGCGTCTTTGTGCCTGAAGTGAATTTGAGGCAGCCATGTGTTTCTGCATTTCAGTTCAGCTATGTGTCCCCTACTAAATGTACCCACAGAGAAATGACTCACCACCTAACAAATTGAATACTTTGAACTCAGGTCACCTGGGCCATAATCAGAGCTTCATCCCTCTATGCTAGCGGTCTAGGTTAGCTCACCAAATATTTTAGTGACAACTGCAATAACAATGGCAAATTCATTTAGAGACGTATTTTAATAAGCTGCCAAAAAACAGCAGTGAATTAATTATGACAGGGCACTAGTACCTCATTTTTTAATCTCCTTACCTCTCCTCGTGGCTATTTTATCATAGTGCTTTTACATTAAGATTCCGCTCATTGTTCTCTGGATATTGCATTTCTTTACATTGCCACAATGTCAGTACATTGCTTTTCTATGAAAGCTATTAGTCGAGGTAAATGTTTGTGTAGATTTTAGGCACAGATACACAGTGCCTCCCATTATTGCAGTGCATCTCCTTTTATGCGTTTAATTTGAATGCACATTATATATGTCACTGGTCTTGCCTTGCTCTTGTTCTCTCTGTTGAAGTTTATATTTGTAACTAGTGGTTTTGGCAAACATACTTTGATCATTTTACATTCTCTGAAACTACCTTCAGTGAGGTGATGTGCTTCCTGTAGAAGTGCCAGGCTACCCTTCCAGAGAGGTGCATACTATCATACAAATATAAGCATGCAACACTCTAAGGGGATCAGCAGTCTAAAAGGGTAACATCCGGAGAGGTGCATACTATCATACAAATATAAGCGTTAACATCGGAGAGGTGCATATGCAACACTCTAAGGGGATCAGCAGTCCAAAAGGGTAACATCCGGAGAGGTGCATACTATCATACAAATATAAGCGTGCAACACTCTAAGGGGATCAGCAGTCCAAAAGGGTAACATCCGGAGAGGTGCATACTATCATACAAATATAAGCGTGCAACACTCTAAGGGGTTCAGTAGTCTAAAAGGGTAACATAGCAGTTAGTGCTGCTGCATTTCGGCTGTAGCTCTTAAAATCAACCTTCTGGTTGTTTGAAGTTTGCATGTCTTCCCCTTGCCTGCATGGTTTAAGTCTGGGTGATCTAGTTTCCTCCAACCTCCCAAGATATATCAGTTGGCTATTTATTAAAAAATCGGTCATGTGTACAGGCATTTCCCTTGTCTTTGTGATCTGCATTTTAACGGAAAAGGAGTTCTAAAGATTAGGTCAGCAATTACAGTAACAACTTATTAAATAAATCAAATTCTTCTAACTAAACAAAAGCCAATGGCTTTGTATGACCATCAATAATTTGTTTAGTTCTATGGTACAGAATTTATTTGTTTATCTTCTTTTAATTGGGTTAGTCTCACTAGTCTAGTATCCTCTTATCGGGGAGACCCAAGGTGGTATTTATACTACTAGGGGAAATTTGGCCAGGGCATCAGGGAACTTCACCTACTCTTTTTGCTTGGTGCTGTAAGCAGATGAGGCTTCTGTTTAACATCATCTCATCTGAAAGACAGCACACTCAGGTGTGCAGCAACCCTCTAATGCTGCACTGCAATGTCAGTCTACCTGGTGTGGGAATAGAACTCTCAGTCTTGGGCACCAAAGGTGGGTGTGCAGCCTGTTGCATATTGCCGACATTAAAAGTAGAACCTTTTATCTTCCCCATTTCCATGTATTGGCAGCATTTCCAAGAATGTCATTATGCATCCACCTTCGCTTAGTTTCCACACAAGTCTTCATAGTCTGCTTGTACTCTTTTGGCCACTTTTTTTGGTCAGATCATTTGAAGGCAGTAGTCCATTTTATAATTAAACAACATTTTGAGAAAGTCTTAGTCAAGTTTCTTTCCTCAAGTGTCTCATTCATCAACTGGTAAATTTTTCAGGTCCTGCTTAGTAGAATACTGTCACGGATAAAGGGGAACAGATCTCTGTATACAGACAGAAGTTGTCTGTACAGGGCTTGAACTGTTCCCCTTTTTCCATGGTAGAGTTACCTTGAAAATAACCATATATAAGTAGTTGGAGATGTGGGAGATAAAAATCCCCACATAGGGGTACAGTTTTTTTGTTGTTGTAATTTTGATGCCTGCCAATAATTAATAAGCTAAGATGTAGTAGCTTGATTTATTGGCTATCAAACAGGCTGGTTCTTTAGATTCATAGGTGTGTACTGAGCATGTAAGCCAGAAGGCCACTGAGGAACCTAGTCCACCTTTCCCACTTGCTTCAAAGCACTGTCTGGTTAACTGTCTTTCAAAGGATCACACAGTTAGCAGATGAGGGCTGAAGGAAACAAACCCTGGATTGCAGGAAGCACCCTGTTAATATCTCATAGCCTTACTTTTCTGCACTAATTGCCAGCAGACAGATGGATTTTTTATTAGGTTAAACTGAATGAGCTTGTACTCAGTACATTTACTTTCAGAAGGTTAGATGCCATGTGACCTTACACAATGATTAATGTCATGCATGACTTATGTGATTCTAAAGATGTGTTCCCTGTCCCTCTGCCATGGCAGGTTCGAATGACTTGTTTCCTGTCTCTCTCTGCCATGGCAGGACCTAAAGATTTGCTCATGGCAGAAAGCATACGCCCTACCCTACTTGTTTCCTTTCATGCCTTGTCCTCTCTAACAAATAAATGAATGACTCTGCAAAGGGTGCTTCCTTCTCACCCTCTGTTGTCACAGTGCTGTGATTCCTCTCTGGGAAGCTATTTTATTTTATTTAAATTTGTTACAAGTAATTTTCTTAGCCTCTGCTGATGGTGCGAACATCACAGCTGTGGAGGGGTCTATTTGAAGTGATGAATGCCACTTTCAGCAGTGCCACCCTCCCAAAGCCTGCCCACTCTAGCTCCTCCTCCTAACTGATGCCATGGTGTTAATGTTAGCTCCTCCTCCTCCTAACTGATGCCATGGTATTAATGTTAGCTCCTCCTCCTAACTGATGCCATGGTGTTAATGTTAATGTTACTATTAGTGAATTTATAAGCTCCTGGGTTAGAAGAACTATCCATCAAATGACATCCTGCTCTGTCTTGAGACAAGCTATTTCCTTTCCAAGTCCAGAAGAGAATCTGCAGCTAAGACAATTGTCACAACATCATGTAATAAGATACCACAGAAAGTAAGCTTTATGAAAAGACTTCCCCGTTTTTTAGAGAAACACTTATAAGTTACTAGTTTTATACATATATTAACATTATTTAGTTTGGTGATACATAAGACCTGTAGCCTATTTTGGTATCCTGTTACTATAGACTATCTCAGCATGTGTCATTTATTCCTAACAGCATAACTGCCTACCTCAGTGTGCACTGTGCAAATGTCTTGCATTCATATGTAATAACATTAGGTATAGTTCAGCACAATAACATACTGGGTAACATCATTTCTAATCATGTGTAAGCAAACTTGTTTTATACTTAGTCGTAATAAGCAGGGAGGGTACAAAGCTTTTTTGAAACTTAAAAAATTTAAAAAACACTAACCAGTACACCAAACAGGTGTACAATTGTTTTCTGTTTTTTTGGTTCAATAAAAATTGGCCTATCTCACTGCCTGCTCAGTCATCAATGCTCTTTTGCCTTGTTTTATACTTAGTTACAAAGTTACACTTAAGGACTGTAACAATTTTTTTCTGTCTTTTCAAAGCTGTCCTAAATATGCATGAACCACTGAAATATGAGTTCCCTTAATGAAATGATGACTGTGATGTTGCTCTGAACATTTTTTTCAAAGTAAGGAATCTTTATTATCTATGGCTCAGGTCACATTAGCAGTAAAAGGCGCCCTCAAGCAGCTCATTCATCTGGCAAACAAAATCCAACACATAACACTCCATCACCCAAAATGGTACTCTGTTACTGCTCGCCAGTCACTTCACTGCAGCACTCTCCCATAAACCCTTATTTCAAGTTCTCTTAAGGCTACTTTATTGCAGTCCTGGTAGCTTCATTCATTCATTTTTCTAATATCCACCTTATCTTATTCATGGTGAGAAAGTGGCCAAAACTTATGGGCGTAAGGCAAATAACTTATTCAGGGTAGGATGCCAAAGTATCACACGATGTCCACTCTCACTGAAACACAGAATTCGCACACACACACTCAGTTTGGAGAATTGACAATTCACATGTGACATCCTTTTGGGATGCAGGTAAAAACTAAAACAACTGAAAAGTCACACAGACACATAGAGGACATTCAGACTCTGCACTGAAAGCACCATGTTCAAAAACAAAACCAGAGAATTAAAAGCTTTGAAGCAACTTTGAAGCAACAACCATAACTCCTGTTCCATTTGTTTTATTTCCACTGATTTTTATTTTCTATTTTTAAGTTTTACTTATTGATATTAATATGTCATATCACAAGAAAGGCAAGCTGATCATGTTGTTTAACTATAGTAAGTTTCTTTGACTGTATTATATTTGATCAAGAAGAATGAAAAATTATTAAAGGTGAGTACCACTATACAATTTTTACTGTTTTTTTTCCTGTTAAGTTTTTCTGATGTGATTTCAAGGGAATAAGAGTGAGGGAGAAGGAATTTGTCTTTATTTTTATTTATTGTTTTCCTGAACTGAAAGTGTATTTAGAGTTCCTGCAACCCTGTAGAAAATGACTGCAGTCAGTTTCATTGGGGGCGGGGTTGCACTTTCTTGACAGTTGAACAAGCATGGAATTAGTGTTTTTAAAAAAGGCGTTCACTCCAAAGGAGCTTGTCCTCCAGCAAAAACACACATTTTACAGTTTCCTTTTATTATTCACTGCTAGTGCTTACATTGTTTTATTTTATTGTTGCAAATGTTTTGTTTTGGTGTTTTGGGGTGCAATGATCCTGCCATTATTATTTTATCATAAATCCTGATGATACAGTTTTCTAAGAAGTGGAGCAAACCTGTAATCCTACCAAGATATGTCTATATACAAGTAGTTCTGTGTTTAAGTGGAACTGCAAGGGTGAAGAGCGAAACTGAAGCTGCCAATCACAGTTTAAACTGAAACGAGAAATTAAAATTAGCAAAGAACATTTGCAGTGAGGCAGAAATTATACTGCTTTCTCAAAATATGGATTGGAACACTGCTTTATCTGAAGGTTTGTTTCCATCTGTATGGAAACATTTTGAGCTGAGTTAAAATTTATATTTAAAAAATGGATTGTGATGTAATCTAATCCTCTGTTGTTATTTGCTCCTTCTGTAAAGCCATAGAGGTTACAGCACACCCCTTTGTTTCAAACATTGGCTCACCAGACATTAAAGCAAACAGTGCATATCAGTACACAGGAAACAACACCGCCTTACCCAAAAATAAAGAAAATAGCTCCACTGAGACAAAAATAAAACAGAAAAGTAATCTTTTGATACTGTTCTGAGAATGTAATAATCTCTGAATGTGCAGTTTGTTATCTGCAAAAATATGTTTTGATCAGAGTTCACAAATCACATTTCTGCAATGAAAAACAGATGTGTCATCTCACCAGATCCCCTGAGACTACTTCACACTGCCTGTGGAATAGTAAAGGCTACACCACAGCTCTCATTTTAGATTGTGACAAACCATACTTTAAACACAAACAATGCAAATCCCATAAACAAAAAGCAAAAATGTTTTACCCATATCAATAAAGCGCAGCTGTAGTCTAAAATAATGTAAAATAACAATCCTTTTGTACTTTTTTGCATAAAATGACCTCTGAAGATTTAGTCATGCACTGTAAAATGTTTCATTACAAAACTTATATTCAGACTTCTGCAATTAAAACTTGATGACAGGCATCATCGCACCTCCTCAGGCAGTTGTGTCTTCTGTAAAACAGTAGAAGCTATAGTACAGACCTCATTTCAAACCTTAAACTGGCATACTTCAGACCAAGAGATACCACTCATATTTATAACAGATAATAATATTTTATGCCAAAACAGGAAACTGCATTTGCAGTGAGACATAAATAAACATATCAGTACTCCCAAGGTATTGTTTTATGAAAGCAGTTATTGTTTTAACGTTTAGTTATAGTTCTCCAGGCTGTATGCAAAATATGTCACAGCTATTCAAGTGATTGTCTTCCCTGATAAAATGGGTATGGATACATCATCAGTGAGTGTTAGATGAAGTGCTGTTTCAGGTAGTAGATGAGTGGGATGACATGGTGGCTGGTGCTGGGATGCAGGCTATGCTGGTTATAAACAAGTATGGCTTATTGCTTTCTGGGGTAGGACCAGTGTATTTTGATTTATAGAGGAACAGGATAGAAATGGATGCTTCTCTAGTTATTGGCTTTTGGGATGAGCAGGGTACCACAATATCATTGATGATGCTCAAACTAGACAGATACTGCAATGGTCAGTACTAACGTCGGATTACAGATGTGTGTGTATCAGAGTAGTTGATGCTATTGTCAGTGTTCTTCAGATTATAGTTAATTTGATGTATCACAGCTGGTACTGTGGTCAGTGTTCTTCAGATTATATGTGACTAGGATTGTACAGTGGTTGGTATAATGGTCAGTGTTATGGTAAATTATTGCTGTTTTTGATCATGTGTGTTGATCACAAACAGCCAATATTTTGTCGTGGAGTCATTTTCTACAGATACTCTGGTGTCCTGCCACATCTCTCAAGCACATGCCGGTTGAGTGACTATACTAAATATTAAATATTACCCACTCGTGTATACACTGTCCAGCCTTACTCATGTGACTCAGATCATGACTGAATATGGGTGTTAAGGAACCAGTTTACTTTGTCAGTGATCAAATAAATAAGGTAAAATGAAAACTTACATAGAAAATTATTAAATATTAAGAAAGCCATGCTACTATTATTGGTTTGTGGCTCTGAAACGTTTCTTCACCCTCTTCTTAAACATCAGTATCATACATAAGAATAAACTATAGCAGGAACAACTTTGAATAGCCTCTTTGTGGATCTGCATGTCATTTGATGCCCCCCCATTCATTCTTCTGTCCTGGGGCTGTAGCACAGCGATCCAGCCCTTGCCTTCTCCCTGCTTTACCACCAACATTAAGAAAGAAGAATCAACAAAATGTAAAGCTGTTTGTGTACATACAAAGGAAAAGTTTTCCTGTTCTTCCCATCCACACCTAGCCATTCTTTCAACATGGCCCCAATCTTCTGCTGATTACCTCCCCTTAACAAAACCTACTGGCCCTTTAACTATCCTTTATTTTATTTTGCAGCCATATGGACTAGACTGAATAACCATTTGTCAGCTACAGTTGGTTAAAAAAAAAGGAAAACAAAACAAAATAAGTATTCAGAACAGTTCATAGCAACTGTATCTTTAAAAGTTAAAAAGTGAAGCAAGACATATTTCTGATGGCAAGTAATAATTATTAAGTTATTCTGCTGTCTTCTACGCAAGCTGAATTAACTGTGTTTAATATCTTGTTTGCTCTTTTGCAATGTATGGAAAGCAACATCTGGGTTCTCTAAATCAGTAAGACATTAGCAGAGAGATAAATGGCACAGACACTGTGCTCCCTTTTTCACAGAGGGAGCTAAGCTCCAGAATAATGGTCCTGTAGAAGGGAATACATAGCTGTTACATATCAAGCGTGTGTGTGGGTTTCTGGGGCAGGCAGAGGCAGAGGAAGAGGAAGTGGAGGAGTGCTGGGACCTACTGAAGGTTTTGAGCATTGTGTTCTAAAAAAAGGAAGGGCCCATTTGTAGTAATATGGACAGTATCCTGTTTGCAGGGAAGAAATAAAGGTTTTGAGACATTGTTTTGTAAAAGGGGAAGATCCCATTTGCAAATATATGGACAGTATCCTGTTTGCTAACACCTGCAACATTATTTTAGCATGAGCACTGATTAAAGTATTTTGCCTATACTTTCTTGGATCTAGATTGTCTCCCCATTCTTTTAGTAACAGCATGGTGCTGCGGTAGCGTTGTCGCCTCACAGTAAGACGCTGTCCTGTTTGATTCTCAGCTAAAGTGTCTTCTGTGTGGAGTCATGCGTGAATGGGTGTACCTTCTTTGAAGGTTGTGCATCGGGGCTGGCAACTCGGCACGTAAAAATCTACTGCCAATCATTAGCGGACCGGAGTTCCGCTGTGGTGACCCCTAACCGGGAAAAGGCGAAAGATACAACATCACTCTTCTTTTCTTCTTAGTCTCTGGTAGACAATGTACGCAGATTCGTTCATGTATTTCAATTACTCCCCCTATTACACTTTCCTTTAATATTTTATACATTTTCATAGGACAACCATCTAATCTTTCTACTTTTCTTCCTTGTAAATGTATTATCATTTTCTCAACCTCAGTCCTCTTTTTGCAGTCATCTACCTTCACTCTGTCACCTTCTGCCATCTTGTCTTTTCCCATCACTCTTGTACTCTTCCTGGTGGGTCTCCTTTCGTTTTTGTCAGTTATTCCAGTAGGTAAGAATGATTGATAGGATGAGCATCACAGGGAAAGGGTGGGCCATCTAGGGATGTTGCAAGATCCAGTGTTGCAGCAGAGGGCTTTTCCACCCTTGGAAGGTACATCACATCCTTATAACCTTCTTCTAGAAGTGCATAATTGCTCTTAAAAAATACCAAAGACAGTTTTTTAATTCATGTAAAGCACTTGTACTGTGCTTAAAAGTACATAGCTTTTATTAACATTTTTCACGTTTTTGGGAAAAAGTAGTACCCAGTAAAGAACTGCTTAAATGTGAAATGTGACTATCAACCAGTGTAAATATACAGACCAGTAATATGTCCTTAATTAGAGTTTATTAGCTGAAAGTATTTCATACTATAGTTCAGTTCTGAAGCCCTCCCCCCCAAAAAACATTGAAAATGTATGATTGAATGAATGAAAAAGTAAATAAAAGAGATTTGATACTTGTTGGAACTTGACAGTTCCCTATTCATTGTCACCTTTGCTTGTGAGTCATACCACAAGATGGAGAAAGGATCTTGCTATTGTGAGAACCTCAAGAGCAATATGAACCTGAATTCAGAAATGTGAATATTCAATTGAAATACAATAGAGTTATAGTCTTAACAAATCTCTGCAAGAATGCACATTATTACAAATACTGTTATCACCGCAAGTTAACCCATTACTAAATTAGTTTTTGTTAACTGTTGTTGTTGTTGTTGAGTCTTTCGGCTTTTCCCGGTTAGGGGTCGCCACAGCGGAACTCCGGTCTGCTAATGATTGGCAGAAGATTTTTACTTGCTGAGTTGCCAGCCCTGACGCACAACCTTCAATGAAGGTACACCCATTCACGCATGTCTCCACACAGAAGACGCTCTAGCTGAGAATCGAACAGGACAACGTCTTACTGTGAGGCGAGAATGCTACCACAGCACCACCACCGCAGTCAGTTTTTGTTAACTGTTAGAAACTAAAAAGCACCTTTAGAGATTTCTCATAATTACTAATCATATTGAAAGGTTTAGTACTTTCATCTTAAATGGACGCACACTTTTTCAGAACAAAGGTTTAATCTGTTTGTTTCTAATTTTAATTTGGCCCAAATGTCAACACATTGTACAAAGCAGTCGGTCCCTAAAAAGCTATGTTTTATCATTATAACAGTAAGAAAAGCATCACGTTGGATGTTATTCTTGGTCATTCACTTAAAAATGACTATTGATTTAAGTGAAGTGCCAGATTAATGTATAAATAATGGAGTTCATTTAGAGTAAACTATTTAAATAATCTCTTCTGACATCAAAATTAGTATGATCAATGACAAAAAAGACAAATTACCAGAAACCAGGGCAACTTTCAGTATTTCAGAAAAATGCAGTACTCTTATCACAACTCTTTGTAGCATAAAAGTATTCATAAATTTTTTAGTTATCTTCTCAGTGTAGAAGGTGCTGCCGTTTGAACACAGTTAGCTATACAAATAATACTACTGTTGTTTGACTTAGCTGCAAATTCCTTATTTAAATGGATTAAGTTCAGAAAAGGCCTGCTTTGTAGTTATCTATGTACAGAAAAAAAAAACAAGGATATATAAATATACCTTCAATGTACAGGTAGGGAAGTTTGCCAGAAACTATAAATGAAACATTGTTATGATAACAAAACTCATTGGCACCTAACAAGTCCAATTAGCTACCCAACCATGCTTACTTGTTTATTGCAATAAAGTAAAATGGTTTTGGCTATTTGATGAGTTTCTCAAAATATCAAACTGCCTTCTCCATCTACTTTGTTTGCTGCATGTTTACCATTGACATCATAATTTCAAAATATCATCTTCTGCTTTATTAAACAGAAAACTTAATTTCTGACAGAAAATAGTCATACATTCTTTATTCAAATTACAGAAATATTTATACGTTCATGCTGCAGGGTCATTCATAGGAGCAAAACTTCAGATTTCTAAGGATGGAAGTATGTAAACACAAGTCATTACCTGCTTTAAACATTCTAGATTTTCAACCAGCCTTCAAAAAAAAGAGGCAGCACTTTCTGTTCAGCATTTTTACTCCAGACCCAGCTACTTTGAGGCATCTTATTTAATTTTAAACTAAGAAAGGCAGTTTGACAATGAGAAATTCTTAGCTTTCCTATTCACAAGCTGTAACTGGAAAATGCTAACATAGGACTAGAAAAATAAAATGTTAAAAAATATCTCCAAGTAACTTAAAAGTTGCCTGATAAACAATGAGACATTCTACTTGCATACAGTAATTGTTTAAGATCTTTACCTTACAGATACAAGGCACAATAGTTGTAATAGTCTGCAACCTGATTTACCTATGAACTTTAGGTCATAATAGTGACACAGCATATCATAATAAAGCAATGTCCTGGTTGATTTAACACCACAGTATGACTGGAGCAATGCAATTCTACTTTAGCAGGTAAACTATTGCAGTTTACTTTTGTGGCTTCTCTAAGAAAGAATTAAATGTAGGAAGTTATCTGGACAGTAGACATAGCAAAGCCTGTCAAGTGTGGATTCTGTTTCTTATAGTACACCTCACCATTTTAAGAAATAAGTACAATAGTATCAATTTCTTGGTTATGCTTTTAAGGTTATGGAGTGACGCTTTGGGAAAATTCTGTGGTAAAGGAATTTTTCGTATTCTTCAACTGTGTTGCCCATTTTTAAACGGGCTTTACACAGAATTATCAGTCTACTGTATTTCACTAATCAGATTTGAGAATTTCCTAAGTCTTGATAACCAGCAAGCAAACATTATCACTTGTTTGTTTTTGTAAACTTCCTATACATTCCCTTCTTTTAACATCATGGCTTATTCTCTCATTTTCTCTCCTTCAGTTTCCAAGCGAAGTAGTTCAAAATGAAGGAAGTTTTCTTGGAGACAAGTTGATAAGAATGGCAATGTTTTCTCATCAAATTACTTATCCTCTACAGTTTTCAAATTGCTTCTTAAGATTTTGTTCTATTTTCAGGCTTGTTCTTTTCCCTATATGTTTTTCTCCCCTTTCCCTGTAACTTGACTCCCTTAACAGATATTTCACCTCCCTCTCCTTTCCAACATCTGCCTTTACTCTTCACCTAGTGGCAGTTTTCTCTCTCTTTCTTTATTGTAACCTTAACTCCTAATTCCATTCCAGATGTTCCTGTTACCTTCTCTACTAATTCCCCTAATGTCATTTTCTCCTCTTTCACGAACACTATCTTAACTCACTCCAACTTCTTCTCTGTCCTCCCTCTTCTTCTGTCTTCTTTCATAAGCAAATAACTACCAGTGTGTGATTTTATGTCCCCCCTTCTTTTTTTCTATTCCTTTCACTCAGCTCCGTTTTGCTTCTTTGACAAGAATCAATCAAGTCAGCTTGCTTTTTTGGTGCCATCTTTATTGCAAGTGAATGCTCTTTTGGTTGGGGATTTCTTTCTACTGTCCATCCTCCTCTTATCATTCATTACTCTAACTTCTCTATCCTTCTTTTTGTCACTCCCACTTCGTAAGCAATCTTTCTTTGTACAGACACAGCATTATGTTAAAATTACCCTACTTCATAGTGACCATACAAGGAATACATGCCATCTCTCCTAAAGTCTCAAAGAACTTGCTGAAAATACTTACCTGTCTATGTTTTGTCTACCTACAGCCCCTTTTCTCCTGCTCTCACTCCTAATATTTTTCTCTACTTTAATTCAATGTCTGAGCTTTCATTTTTCACTTTTTTAATATATAGATTAGCCCTTTTTAGGCAACAGTAGCTATATTTTCCTCACACCAAATTATCTACTTCTGCCTTCAGATAGTCTCCTAACTGTAACTTCATTGACTCGTTTGAGTTCACTGACTCTCTCATTGCGCTGTTTATTCTCCTGGGATTCGGCCCCTATACACCAGTCTCATACTCTATCATTATTTTACTCTCACTTTGCCCTTTTCAGTTAACACGGTTCTGCCTCCTACCCCTTTCCCAAACCCAGTGCATGAGACATTAACATTTCCGAGCTGCACAATCATTCTGCAGCCCTTCAGTGCCTAAACACCAACACTCAGCCTCTCCATTTTAGAAAATGTAGAGTTTGTTTTTTTCTTCTCTCCTCACCCTCAGATTTCTCATATAAGTTCTCCTCTTTCTTCAACTTTCTTTGCCCTCCTTTCCATTTTCAGGATCGCAAAAATCCATTTTCCTATAAAATGATCTTGCTATATAGCACTTTCTTCATTCCCAGCTCTCCTCATTATCCAGTTTCCTGTCCTCCCTTACACTTTCCAGTTATCTATGTTCTGCCTGTTATAGTTATTTCCTAAAGCATTGCTGTTCTTTTTATGCTTTTAGTTTTATACCTGCTATATAAAATACATACCTTCACATTCTCCATCTATTCCTTGTACCAGTTGTCTCCTAGTTTGTCTCTGTTTGACCAAACAGTACACTGCACAACACATTACCTTAGATAAGATCATGCATTTCAAATTGCTTGTATATTTTCATCAGATTTTCTCCATTGATGGGTCCACTTATAGACCATACATGACTTCTCAAACTCCATATCCAGGATTCCATTTTTCTTTCTTTTGCCAATGCTCACTGTTTACAGGAAAGGCTTAACACAATACAAAAATAGCACGTTTCATTCCCTTGACATTTCTGTATTATAGCAAGTTTTCTGGAGGGATATGGATTAAGAGTACTATTCAATATACTATGGAAAGAAATTTTATAATGTATCAAAAGTAAGAGGTTTAAGAAAGAGTTCCATTTTAAAATTTAAGTAAGGTAGTGTGAAAAGACAACTATTAAACAACAAAGCATAGAATAATTCAAAGTAACGTTAGTCTGCTTGCAGAAGTCATCACAATGGCAGCAATGACTGATAAAAACAAATGAGTTAATGGTCAATAAAATAACCTTATCAAATCTCAGAAATGCAGAAATGACCAGCAACATGCCTGCTGTAATTTCTTTCCTAAGTGTCTTCTGTGTGTGCCTCACCCAAGAAAACTGATGTGTGAACCAACTAAGAAAAAACAACAGCAGAAAACAAAAACTGCATGGCTGAATAATCCAGCTAGACCAAAAGAAACCAGCACTTTAGCGTAAAATAAATTTTAATCTCTGCTTTCGTCAATACAGACTTCATCAGAAATGTAAAACACATTCAGTTACACAAGGTATAAATACTTAAAAACAAATTACATTCAATTAAGGCCAATTAAAGTCAATATATTGAATACAAAAATTTTAAAAGATAATACATTAACCGTGGCTAGGACAAGTTTTATTAACATAAACTCTACGATCTTGTAAAAAACATTTAATGTTTATGGCATCATTCAAACCTGGAGGCTGATCAGCTTTCAGTTGAATCTGCCACCTGGTTTCTCTTTGTTCCAAATAATTCTTAAAATTGCCACTTCTCAAATTTAAATGACCCTGTTCCAAAATGGAGAACAAAAACTTCTTAAAATTAGGACAAACTAAAGTATGCCTATATAATGCATTGTTAGAGTCTTTCTTTTTGGTATCATACAAGTGCTCTCTAATCCTGGTCATTAACTGTCTAGTTGTCATGCCGATATAAAAGGAAGGACATGAACTACGCACAGCAACATATATCACCCCTACACTTTTACATGAAAAGTAGCTAGAAACAGAAATAGTATATGGAATATGTTCTAAATTAATGAATGGTCTTTCCAAAATATATCTACACATGTTACATGTGAGACATTTATACATTCCCTTATTGACACTTAACCTCTTTGTGATGTGTGGTTTCCAAATTTTGAGTATACTGTAAAGTTACCTTCCATGGTATATCCAAATCGACTCACATGTAAGTAGCTCAAAGGTTGTTGTTAGGCCAGTCTGGTTCAGGTAGTCAGTGGGTGTTACCATGGTTATTGATTACATTATAGTTATGCAACCTATATATTACTTAAATTTCTTGTTACAATTCAAAGCAAGATTAGCCTGCAGATTATGTCAAATTAAGGAAACTGAATGATGATGTTAGATAAAAAATGTTCTGTAAAACAACTTTTTGAACCTCGGTAACTGCTAGAAGCAAGACAGCTTCTTCTGACTAGCATGAAATGCAAAGAAATGACCTTTAGGGAAAGAACCAATGGTAAGGGTTCCATGCAACATGAAATGCAAGGAAAGGACCTTGGAGGAAAGAGCCAGTGGTAAGCGTTTAGGCTTCTAGTGCAGTAACTGGACAAACACATACACATGAAAGAGCTAGTGAAGCGTATTTCCTCTGTAAATGCCCAGCGTTGTAACATGGCAGCAGTGGCCAGCTAGCTGTCATTGTGCAGTTAGAAACTGTGCTGCAGATATAACACAGGGTATGGGAGTTGGTATAATGGTTAAGATGTTTACCTCACAGACACGAGGTACAGGGTTTGATGATCACCATTGAAGGGGAAATTGGCTCAGCTTAAAATGGACCTCAAGGGAAGCTAACCTTGTACTTACCAATGAACCTTTCCTGTGAACGCATGTTTTATCCAATGCACTTGATCAGATTTTCTTTGTGTACTACATGCTGTTGGGGAATATTGATTGTTGAATATATGCAATGCAATGCAAACTAATAATGAGTGATATATAACTGAGAACAAATTCTATGCATTCAAAGTGAGAAAAGTGGGACTATATCCCTTGAGAAAGCAGTGTATGTATCCTTAGTGAAATGTCACAGTGGAGAAGAGGGTGTGCATTCATTCAAATTTTGCACTTGGGAAATAGAAACTGTATTTCCTTAAAAGTCACATTGAGGAGGCTGGGAGAAGACATCCATATGGGTTATATTTATGGAGCTTGCAGTGCTTTCCTGGAATGTCTAAGGAATGTGAGTATAGGTTCCATCAGTACGAATGCTGCTGGACCTGGCTATCTATTCTGGGAGCAGCCTACTGTATCTGATGAAAATGCAGCTGGTCAAGGCATGGCTCACTGAATCCTCTTTACCAAATCCAGTGGTTACTAAAAGCAACTTGAGTTTAAGAAGCTCTGATCTCCACAGGTAAAGTAAGACCTGTCATACTGCTGAAGTAAATATAACAAATATGGCAGCATAGCATTTCTGGGTAGGTTATTCCCTTGTGGGGTGGCTTTGATCATAGGATCATAGGAGGTTACTAGGCTACTGGGATTGAGGCCCTTATAAGCCTAGCCAAGAGTTTAGCCCATGTTTAGACAAATCAGAACCAGATGCCCCTGTCCAGCAGGAACACTGGTGGAATCCCAGGAGTATATTTTCTGTTTTCCATCCAGTTATCCAGGTTACACTTAAAAAGGGGTAAAGAGGTACTCTGCTTGATGTGGAGAGGGAGTCTATTCCATAGATGGGGGAGTCTCTGTGACACAAATCTGTCCCACCAACAAGTCTTGTTGATGTCACAGACCAGGTTAAGTCCAAGCATGTGGGTTACTCGAGTGGAGCTTGACTTGCGGATATGCAGCAGTCCCATCAAGGTGGGGTCCATGATCACTTTGTATGCCAGACAGAGGTCCCTCTGAGGAGTCTGTATAAAATGAGTAGAGGGATAGGACTTTTAGCCTATCTGTGTATGGTAGATGTTTGAGGCCCTGGATTCTCCTGGTGAGGAACCTCTGTGGTCTCTCCAGCTGCTGCATGTGCTTTGCAAGGTACATACCGAAAGGGACGTTGTACTCAATAATGGGCTTTATAAGGGAAGAATACAGTGATGTTATGACCTCCTTGTCCCTGGATGAGATGCCCTTACTTATGAGATGGGCCATGTAGAAGGCTTTCTGTACAACAGAAACAACATTGTGGTCAAAAGTCAGGTTGCTATCAACCTGGGTGCCGTTCAGAGAGGAGCATTCAGTGAACGTGACCACAGATACTTTCACTGTGGTCATCTGCAGCGATTCTCATTTGGGAGACATATGCTGTACACATTAGGTATGCATTGTAAGAGCAATATGTCTACAAATTAGAGCAAAAATGCTGAGAAGTTGTATTGAAAAAATTGTGTTTATACATACCTTTTTGTATTAACTTGTCAAGAGTAGATTCCTAATAATTATGCTGAGAAACTTGTATATTTTTGAGATGGTTAAATTAAGCAACCTGGAGTGAATTCTTGGGGTATTACAAATCTAAGTATGCCTTCTTTCAAAGGTAAGAGCTGATAAGCAGGGGAGGTGTTCTTCAGGGGTTTAACATGAGTAAACTGTTATAAACCCAAGAAAAGCAACAACTTAGATGCTGCAATTGGAAGGCTCAAACTATAGCTGGTGTATATTTCTTTACTGGATATTTACACTGAGAGAGCTGAATGAATATCAGTGGGATGTTTACACTGTAGTATGTTGGTGTATATTGTTTGATGGGTCACATTATAAAGAGTATAGATTACCAATTATATAACAAAGGATCAATACTATTCAAAAAGAAGCATGCTGATCCGTTACCCAACCAGTGTGCCCACTGTGTAAATCAGGCATATACCAAAAGAAAAAAAGTGAGTCCACTAATTTACCATTAAGCAGCCAGATCATACTTCTCAACTGTCCAGATGTTTTCCTTATATTTTTGGCCTGTTTTTCATAACATTTGTGATTTTCTGGCAAATCACTGAGAACTAAAGTCAGTAAATAATGACACAAATTTGGGCTTCACACCTCATATCCTTCAGAAATGCATGATAACACAAGACCTGTTATAAACTTAGAACGTTGATGGAATAAGAGCAATATTTAAATCTGTCCCTATTTTTGGGCCTTTCCGTCCATCCATATCCCCCCATTATTGTAGACTCGTTCCAGATTTCTTGTGCTAAGAGGTTCAGAGGTATGAGCCAGACTTTCGATTGGTATATGCTCAATAATAGCAGGGGACAAAGCAAAATATGAAAAATCAGGCATGCATCATAAAAACTAAAACTAAAAAACAAAATTTAAATACTTTTCTCCCATTTTTTGTGCTGTCCCTCATAATTTATTTAAATATTAAAAAAAACAGCAACACAGATAGTCTATTTTCCATTGCTTCTCTTTCACTGCACTGATGTACTATGCAAGCTTGGAAACATCATTTTCATGTGCATGTACAGTACGCCAGTAAACACAAGACACTGTGGAAGAAGACTGAAGTGCCATTATACAAAAACATTATTTAAGAAAGGTTTAGCGATTTATTTCTTAAATAATGTCATTGCATGATCACTATAACCCACACCTGGATCTGGGTATCACAGGATTTACCTACAGCTGGCTTTATTTAATCACCAGAGTGAAACCATGCAACCATGGGTAAATCTGATGATACCCACATCCAGTCATGGGTTATTGCAAAAGGAAATTGTGTCTTCATTCCATTTATAATCATACTAGGGAAGCTGACATACATTGCATTAAAGGTGAGTCTAAGGAACATGAAAGTCTATTCCTGGTATGACACTGATGAGGATAATTAGGAATTACCATGATAAAGACATCAGAGGAACATGGTGTATGTTGTATGGAGGACATCAGTATAACAGATGCTCATTCCTCTGAAGATAACATGGAAGAAGCTTGTTTTGTGTGACTGGAAGGCTGATGCCAAAAACAAAATGGAAGTTGCCTTGGTAGAAACCATTGAGGAAACCAGGTTGTGAATTCCAGGAATGATGTTGCTGAAGATACTAGTTATGCAGTTCTTGAGCTGTAAGGATGCTCAATATTTATTCTAAGATGGATGAACTGGGGATGCTGAATGTATATTACCACAAGATTAATTTAAGAAGACTCAGTTGTATTTCTGGGACAGGAGTGGTGGTATAGTAAATGACTGAGACCACTAAGTAAACCTGAGGGAAGGATTCCAATTAAGTAAAGATAATGACATAACATGAGATAACCACTGACAAGATATTCAGTAGGAAAGCATTGAGTACTTAATACAAAGCATGATATGACAGTGGGACACCCTAACATAATTGCAGTGGATGACACATTTGTAAGTGATTTCAAGAAATGGTCGAGGCAGCACTGAGAAAATCTAAGTAAGGATAGCACTGGCAGAGGACTGTAAAATCAAACTCTATATGTGCTGTTGTGCAAATTTACAAGCTAATGTTTATCTCTGTATATGTCCATCAGACCTGTCCTTCCAAGGAGAAGAACAAATTTTAGCTACATTTTTGAATACCATTTTAGAATCAGGAATTTAATTAAATGCTAAAAAAGATGGCATTTTGCACAGATGTCTGAAGACTAGTTGCTTTTACTACACAACTACAAGAGTGGGGATGACAATTTTTGTAATAGATAACCATGTCCTAAGGAGGGTAGCACACATGCACACATCTGTAAGCACTGAATCTGTCTTTTCTATTGCACTAAAGAAACACTTAACCACATGCATCTCATATTTATTCTTCAGGTGAATATACTAGGTGCAATGTTTATGTTTTTGTAAGCCACCTAGGAGGAGTACAAATCAGCATGAACATAACAACAAACAAGGAGTTATAGCACAGTAACAAAAGTGTGGAGGGAGATGCACACTCTCACATACTGCTCTATGGGTTTACGCTCTGAGCAATTAAAATAAAGTTTCCAGAAAGTAAAGTGTCTGATCCTGATGATCATGAACCACTTCCCTGAAACAAAACCTAAAATAATATTTTACATGGGAGTTTTGTACCATCTATGGGGGAGACCTACTCCTACACCCCCAATAGTTAAATACACTAAGGCTATTGGCATATGAATGTGGGGAAATAGTTTAAGTACACTAACTGCAAATTCAGTCCATAAAGTAAACATCAAGGAAACTGTATCAAAGGGTTAGTCCTTCTCAGCATAAAAAAACAAGTAATTTCCGTGGTTTCCCTGAAGTCTCAAACAACTCACCAAACAAGTATAGTGGGTCCAAAAGCAAAACAGTGTAAGAAACTTCTGTGTGTGGAAGATTTTCAATCCATATATATCTAGTTAATCACTATATATTAATCAGATCATACAACAGTGATTTACTAGATATATATGGATTGAAAATTTTCCACACACAGAAGTTTCTTACACTGTTTTCCTTCTCAACATAAGATACATATGGATCATGTCTCTGGATGTTATCCTGTGGTGGTAGGTTCATGGATGATCTTTCATCTTCTACCAGAACCAGAAAAAATGTGATAAATATATCTCAATGAGATCTGAGCCAATTTTAGGAAAAAAATAAATAGTTTGCACTAGAGAATGGGTAGACACTTTTTAAGGGGATGGCAAAAGATATTTAATAGCAAGATGTATGAGTTAGTCTAGTAAATACATTATCCCTGACCGACTTCTTCTCCATTTTAAATATCTCAATTTTTTGCATTTCAATTATTCTGCCTGTTTTAACTCAGAATTCCTTGCTATCAGTGGATGTTGAGAGGCAGTCTTCAGGATGGGCAGATCATGTATGTACTTTTGATTCAGTGTGGGCTTTATTGCTATCAACACCTCACACCATCCTCTGCAAATTCACACCAGGCTGCTGTTGGAGCTTCCATTAAACACCTCCTTAAGTTAAATCGTTTAGCTCTATACTTAGTTTTCTATTTCATAAGCACTAAATTATGATTCACACAAGTAGGTGGTGGAAGGAAAAATGCTTATGATAAAGAAAAGTAACACAATTTTTGTTAAGCAGCTAGTGAGAAATTAGATGAGCATTTCAGCATAATAGCACAAACATCCGGCCCTGCCTCCTACAGTCAGCAGCTCTTCTGCATAAATAAATATACACAATGCAGTTTTAATTACACACTTATGTAAATAAACTGCTTGTCAAAAATCCCTTGTACATTTCTTCATATTTTTAAATGTCATTCTTTACCTTTCAGAAAGCCTGCATTTGACTTGCAATTCAAACTGTTTATGTTTGCGTGGTGGGTGAAAACTAATGTGTACATTATGCAAGCTTGTGGTTACTATTTTAATACTCGTGCTACATTAACCAAGCTGAGCATTGTATACAACTTCCCTAAATGCCCCTACATGGTTAAACTTTTTGCAGCTTACTTTTGTCACCACTGTGGTTCAGACAATATCATTTGCGGTACTGAAATATAACTGTCTATATCTATACTGTGCATTTTCAAAACAAACATATAAAAGCAGGTATTGAAAGATGCATAGGGCCCACATATTAATCCACACTAACAGCAATGCTGGAGGTAAATGCCTTGATAGGCCTGCAGATTATGATAACAGAATGATCAGTAAAAAGCACAGAATCCAAAAAAACAAAGTACATTTTATGTCCTGAAGTGACAGTCTCTGGTATGAGTCCACTAGTAAGGAAGTTGTCAGAAGCTATCAATTACAGAGACATTCCATAAGGAAACAATTAATTTATTTGGATGTCTGCCATGAAGCATAAGCGGTGTGCGTATGTATTAGGATATAACTAGTTCTGCACATGCTGCATGCATAGGCTATGGACAAACAACATATATAGACGTCCTAATATCCATAAATCCATACTGCCAGATAAATAGCAGTATAGAGTGGATATCTATCTGCAGAAATGTGCTTTGTCCTGCAGACCTCTAGAGTAGTTAGTAAATGTAACACAAGCATATCCTAAGGAGACTACTGTTAAGATGCAGTTTGCCTTGTAAGACAGACCCTGTGTTTACATTATAGTATAAGACATGCATGATGTTTGTTATATTCAGCAGCACATCTCACCCTGGTGCATTTGCCAGTGTCATGCATATTCTGATCAGCACAACCAGTGTGTGTTAAGTTTCACATGACCTCTGTCACTTCAGCTCAGTATCAGTCAGTGATTCTGTCACCACCCGTATGTGACAAATCAGAAAATAACAATGTGATCATATGCTGCAGAAATACATATTCATATTTGCCAGCACTTTCACTACTAGCAGATGGACTGGGTTACTCATAATTCCCAGGTCTTGACAGTGTTGCACACCAGCAGTTCCAGTATCATGTTAAAGATAAAGATGGGAAAAGTAGCACTCTGTCCTGTCTCCTTGTAAATACAGGAGCCTGGAAGGACCTTATACAACTGATCCTTATCCTTACCAAAGGGTACCCATATAGGCCTTTATCATAGTCTTCAGATTTCTTTGGATGAACTATATTTGCCAAGATCCCCCCTCCAAAAAAAAAATACTAGCAGATTCTGTGCTATTTTTGTGTCAAGAGCTAGCATTCTCCATTTCTGTGTGGTGCTATTATATTGCATACAATAAGGGCATGACAGACTCTTCCCATCTGTGCTGTGACTACCTGCAGTTAACAAATCCCACCTGGCAACAATGAATAGGGGATGTTGGGATTTTCTACATACAGACACTCAAAGTTTTTGCTAAGATCGTTGGTTCACTATTTATTATATGCTGGCCAATAAAGGGAGAATCTGTTTGCTTCCTTACTGAGTTTGAACAAAACAATATATTGACATCTAACAGCTAAGGAACAAGTGACAAAGCATGGGTGCCACCCAGCCATCACCTTATCTGCAAATAGCAGAAGCCCATTAGATGCTATAGCCCTTTCAGGTGCTAGTGCCCAGATATCAGTAACCACCTGAGTGGGTAATACAGGCCCCCAGCAAGCTTTTTACTATTATTTAACTGTGCATAGGATTTCAGCAGCTTGCAAATTTGTTTCAGCTTCCACCCTGCCACCCCATTTTGATGCATAGCATAAAATTATTGGAAATATCTGGAAAAATATGTTGCAGTTGCTCTTGGACATGTAAACTTTGATATTATTGTAAGACCCTGACCTGGAAACAATCTTTTAGTCAAAAATGCATTATCCTAAATCTGTGTAAGTTATCCTAAATAAATAATGTGTCTACAGGTAGCCAGCTTCTGTCATTTATCAACTAATCTGCCCTTTACAGCAAACTAGTGAAGAATTGTTATAAGTGGAGCATCCACTACCATGGGGTGCAGCTAATCATACTTTCTTATAAGAGTCTAGCATTATTTAACTGTTTAAATACACCTACCACTGTATAGAGCTGGGTATCAGAAGTTAGATGGAAACAGACTTATAGTGGAATGCCAATAAATGTATAATCATGACTATCACAAGTCCTTTTTTAGTAATGTCCATAATCTCAGAATCACAACACAGTAATGCACTGATTGTGAGCAATGTTACCTACACTGAGGCTGAAGATATAGCAAACCTACTGGCTGAAAAATTCAGTGCGTATGTCCCTTAAGATTGCCTCTCATCCAGCTATCACACAAATCCAAGTCCTAAAATTGCTATCAAAAGCTAAAAATACTGCAATGATTGATCCTGACAATATCCTTGGATGCATTTTAAATAGCATGAAGCACAATTTAGCCACCCCCCTAACAACACTGTTCAGCCTCAGCCTCGATACAAGTTTTGTACCAAGCAGTTGACAACAGCTGTAGTCATTCCCCTGCATAAGGGAGGACCTTCCACAGAACCAGACAATTACAGACCCATAAGTCTGACCAACTTCATATGCAAAGCCATGGAAAGACTTATGGAACTAGTCAATAAGCACATAGGGAACCTCCGAACACTGGACCCATCTCAGTTTTGATTTGATAAGGGCAGATCATGCTTACTTAACCTGGCAGACTTTTTTGAAAAGATCACCAAAGCAACGGATAAAGGTAAAACAGCACACACCGCATACCATGACCTGGCCAAAGCTTTTAACAAAATTCCCTGCTCAGGCATACTAGAAAAGTTAAATAAACTGGGAATAAACCCCTGCATCAACTGCTAGATTGCCAGCTATTTCACAGATAGGATGCAGAAGGTCAACATAGAGGAAGCTACCTCCACAGAGAGTCCATTCACCATTGGAGTCTCCCAGAGTTCAGTGCTGGGAACTCTCCTGTTTGGCATCTACTTTTCTGAAGTAAAAGCCAATGCTGAAGGGCTCTAGCACACTAAATTTGCAAATCACTGCAAGCTCGAAGCAGTCACTGAATCCCCAAATGACTTAGCTATCCTGCAGGAAGGTTCGTGCCTAATAAATAACTGGTGGCAAAATCATGGACTGAAGCTAAATACCAAAAAATCACTATTACGTTATTTTGAAAGTAATCTAACCTGGGGAAGTACCACATTAATAATACAGTCTAAGAGTTGAACCAGTTGTTCAAGATCTGGGAACTTAACTGGCAGAGACCTAACTTTCAACCAACATGTGTCCATTGTTATAAAAAAGTCCTTCTCTATTGCACAGGTTATAAACAGATGTAGGGATATCACTGTCCCCCCTTTTCTCAACCTTCATTAGGCCAGTCAGTGACTATAATGAGCCCGTTGGCATGTATCTGTCCAGACACATACAACAATTGGAATGTTCAATGAGATACCTTATCAAAAGAATACAAGACCTAAACAAATATATCCTACGTGGACCAACTTAAAGCCATTTCTTTACATTTGCTATCTTAAAGATTGCTAAGATGTGACCTGTGTCTGGCATACGAGGCATCCTCTGACCCAATACTGAGAAATATCTTTGCCCTGGTGATCTTAAGGGATCTCAGTCTTGAAGTAAAACTGATATACATGGTAAAAAATATATATAACTCAAAACAAACCACGTACTGGAAGGAAAACCAAAAAAAGAGCACGAATTCAACATTATGCGTACTGACTTTATTTTTCTTCTTTTCATCCACCGGGACTTCAGAACAACAAATAACCATAAAAGCACAAACTTTAAATACCTTTCTATACAGAATATAATTAATTAATCAATTAACTAACAACCTATAACCCAACCAATTAAATAATGAACTATTAAATAGCATAATTAAACCGATTTAATACATTTAATTATAAAAACAAAACTAACTACTGTTATTATCTGGTTTGACTTTACATCTACAATCTTTTAAAAATGTTTATATTTATAAGTCCATTTAAACCTGGATATTCATCAGCTATTAATTTAATGTGCCATGATGTTTCCATTTTTTCTAAATCATTCTTATAATCCTCACCCCCTCATATCCATGGGAACCTGTTCAAGCACATAAAATAAAAGCCTTTTATAATGTTCACAAATAAGACTATGCCTAAAGAGGGCATTGTCATGATCTTTATTTTTAATAGCAATAACATGCTGTATTATTCTCTCGTGTAACACCCATATGGTCATCCCAGCATAAAACACCGGGCAACCTCAACATACACTAATGTAAATCACTCCTGTGCTATTGCAATCAAATCTACCAGTAACAGAAAAAGTTTGATTTAAATGTCCTAACATTAAATACGGCCTCTCATAAATAAACCTACAAGCTGTACAAAAGCTGCATTTATACATCCCTTGTGTTCTATCTGTATATGGTAAACTGACCTTACTATTATCATTATTTAATAAAGTTTTCAAACAATTACTCTTTTTATAAACAAACAAGGGACTCTCACCTAAAACTTAGTTCATTATTTAATTGGTTGGGTTATAGGTTGTTAGTTAATTGATTAATTAACTATGTTGTGTATAGAAAGGTATTTAAAGTTTGTGCTTTTATGATTATTTGTTGTTCTGAAGAAGTCCTGGTGAATGAAAAGTGGAGAAATAAAGTCAGTACGCTTAACATTGAATTTGTGCTGTTTTTTGGTTTTCCTTCCAGTTAATGGTTTGTTTTGAGGGATCTCAATCTCTTTTGCAGTATAAATAGATGTTGGAAGAATAGGTATGTATCACAGAGTGCATAATTTCTGTGGAACTGTAATCCACTGGAAGAATAGGTATGTATCACAGAGTATACCACTTCTGTAGAACTGTATTCCACTGGAAGAATAGGTTTGTATCACAGAGTACATTGTTTCTGTGTAACTGTCTTCCACTGGAAGAATAGGTATGGATCACAGAGTATACCACTTATGTGGAACTGTCTTCCCCTGGAAGAATGGGTATGTATCACATAATATATCACTTCTGTAGAACTGTCTTCCACTGCACATGAAGCAAAATACTTATTTTACTATATTCAAATGCAATTTGGGGAAATGAATGGGAAACTGCAATTTCACCCATGGTTTAGCACCTATGTCCCTCATGAAGAGGCAACAAGTAAATATCCCAACATTTCCTTGGTCTGCCCTCCTCTTGATTATTCATATGCAAAATGTAAGGGCTAAAAATTTCCATAGAAATGTAAGGCTAGGCTCTTTAATATACTCACAGATTAATAGCCTATAGTACGTACTTATGAACCTATAACTCAATGAATGGTCAGACAAACATATAGGGTAGATGATGGCTCTATATTCCTTTGTTGCAACTCCATAGATGGTACAACAATGCCATGCTCCCATTACAGGCAGCTAAGTATATATGTAGAAACATCAAACCTCATAAAACATGCAAAAAACTGGATACCAGGCTGAAATAACGAAAACGATTTGCAAAGATGGTATATAAAATCCTTACTAGTGCTTCCCTTACCTCAGATTAACAACCTTTCAAAGGAATAATTTTTGCACCAAATACAATACCTTTAAATACAGATTGAGAGTCTAATTAACACATCATCATTCAATTACAAATAGTGTTAAAAATTTAAACACTACACATTAGCCCTTTACAAGAAGTATACACATTCAACTTCCAATGTACAAGATGCAAAAATGCAAAGATAGTTGATGAATTATAATGTAAAACACCCAATTTATATGAAATGTGAATATACATATATAAAATAAATACATACCAATGATTGATATCTCTGCAATAGAATTTTCTCTACAGTAGAATTCTGTGATGTTATTAGACATAAATGAAACATTAATAATGAGATAAAGACACAATGGCATATTGTTAAAGCTAATACCTGTTCTTGACACATGCCCCCCAAAATACTGAAATATCAAAACATATTCAACCTAAAAAAATCACCCTGAAATGCCTTTCATAACTTAATACTAAATAAGATGTGTTATATTAAAGTGTGAATATAAAATATTATATTACCAAACACTGATGTTAAATTCCTGGTTTAAACCCTTAGGAAATAATGTGCCATAATTAATAATAATAAAAAACGTTGTCTCTAACTTTAATAACCCAGTGAAAAAATCCTCACCTTGTTTGTTGAGAGGTTTGGCCAGTATGCTAAAAAACAAACTAATGTCAGACCCAGCATGTGCTGACTGAAAATGATGTGCCACAGGATTTTCAACCCTGCCATGTTTAACATCACCCAAATGTTCCATAATGTGATTTTTTTGCCATCCTCTTTGTTTGTCTTATGTACTACCTTGTGGGTTCACATCCACAACCTATGATGTAAACAGCCCCACAGGACCGGCAACTGAACAGATCAACAGCCTTAAATTTTTTTTGCCATTTATAAAAGTTCCATCTAGATTCCGAACTCTACTGTATACCTCACAATGTCCACAAGAATAGCACTCTGTATGTCCCCAACTTCCCTTAACTTTCTTCATATTTAGTAGTTCCTTCAAATTTGAAAATCTACTATATGAAAACATTATTCTTTTGGGGAATAGGCCTACCAGAGTGGGTTCATTGGCAACCATAGGCTAAAACCTCTCTACAACCATCTTTAAACTCCTAGAAAAAGGGGAATATTTAGAAACAAAAAATAATTTTTCCTATCTTCATCAGACACGTCTTTGAATTTTGCCCTAAAACCACCTCGTGTATTATTACAAGAACTGCATGTCATTGATGATGAATTCCCAAATCTTTTTTCAGCTTTGTCAACAACATGTGAAGCATAACCTCTTTCCAACAATTTATGTCTGACTTTCAGAAAATCCTCTTTCACAGTATGCTTATCAAAGGTATTAGTAAAAATATGATTGTACTCACCAAAGGGAAGTGAAGCCAATAAATGAGGGGGCTGCATACTATCAGCTGATAAAAAAAATATTGACAGATGTCTCTTTACTAAAAGGCCTGAAAGATATTTCTCCATCATCTGTCACAAGGAACTCTAAATCAAGAAACTGGATCTTTCCCCTATCAATTTAGTAAGTGAACTCCAACCCAAATGTGTTATTATTTAGGGTGTCCACGAACTCTTGAAACTCTGAAATATTACCCCTACAGATGAAAAACAAAACATCTATATATCTTTTGTAAGTTATCACATGATGTCTAAAAAATTCAGTACCGTAAATAAACACATTTTCAAAGTGATTCATGAAAATGATGGCATAGGGAGGGGCATATGAAGCCCTCATCGCAGTGTCTTCATTTTGCAAAAAATACTGTTTGTTAAACCTGAAACAATTATGTGTTAAAGAAAATTCCAGCAATTGTAATATAAAAGTTGTGCATGGACCCTCTCCCATTAACTTGTCAACTGCTTCCAAACCCCAAACATTTTAATGCTTGTATAAAGCGCTTTCACATCCACAGCTGCCCAATAGTATTCAGTGTTCCTCTTCATGCCTCTTATCAAATCACATAGATCCTTACCATTTTTAATGTGAGATATAACTTTACTCAAGTATGCTTTTAACTGATAATCAAAAGAATGCCCACATTCTGCAAAAAAGACCCCTTTCCTGATACTATTGGCCTACCTGGTGGATTACTTAAGCATTTATGAATTTTAGCAATAATGAAGAAATTGGCATCAATAGGGTTCCTCACATACAGTCTCTTGACATCCATAGAGGTGAAAAATCCCAATTTCTCACCCCTTTCCAAAAGTTCCAATAATTCACCATTAAACATGGGGATGACATCTCCTAACACCATAGTATAGACAGATTGATTCCTCATCAACTCTTCCGCCATGGCATTATATTTTGCTTTACGTAAAATCACCCATTTCCCACCTTTGTCAGCCTGAGTGTAAACATAGCTATCTTTTATATCTCTTAAATGATTTAAAGCTAACCACTCATTTTTATTCAATGTATGTGTTCTATGTCTTTGTCTAAATTTTTTTTATTCTAATTCTATTTCTCTATACAGAACACTTTCAAACTGATGTACCATTGCTGACAATTTATGTGGAAAAAAAACACTGCGGTGAGGGACTTGTGGAACTCTTAACCTGCCATAACCTGTGCAAATACCCCTATCATGACTAACCAACATTATCTCTGCTTCACCCTCAGGTGAGTCAAACAAAAAGTCACAAAATTCATTGACATGTAGAGAAACGTTCAATAATGAGTCATCAGAGCAAACATTTAACTTATCAACATCATTTACAACACTGGTCCCAGCATTGTCATTTGCTTTGAATGCACAATTTTGGAAAAACACTTTTAAATGCAATTTTCAACAAAAACAACTTTCTTCCAAGATAATACCAGCTAAAGTTGGAAAAAATGTTGGAACAATTTTTGTTACCTTCAGTAACAAAGCTTCTATATCATTATTTACATTTAAGTCAGAGAGATTAACGGTTTTTAAGTCCATCCGAATGCCCTGAATAAACTCCTCCACCACATACCTGGGTGAAATACAAGCCTCTACATTAACATTACAAAAAGAGTCACCAATTGAGTCAATAAAACTACCATTAATTCTTCCTTCTTCTGTTATTGCCACAGCTGCTGTACAAATTTGTTCCTTCCCATTTCCAACCCTGAGTTTTGACTTCTTGTGCCGAAGAAGATTGTTCTTCTAAAGTACCTTCTGTTGAAGTAACTTCCTCAAATGACACATTCTTTTTACCACTGGACACTGTCTCAGCCGAAGAAGCCGAGGAATCTCGCAACATACGGGACTTATTTCCATTACGGACACTCCTGGATCTTCCCCTTCTTGTTTTACGTTGCCATGAAAAAATCCCTAATGTCATGCTCTAACTTCCCCTTTTTTTGTGTAATCACCACCTTCTCCACCTTGCTGACATGGCCCAGGATCTCCTTGATTCTGTTGTTAAAAGACAAAACAGGAACAGTTTTGCTTAAACTTTCCTGTAATTGCAAAATCTTCTCCTGCACTTTAGCACGCTGTCTCACATTTTCTTAATAAGCACTCTCAGCCAACCTACAGTACATGTTAAAGCAATACGCTTCCATTCTTCAAATAAATCAGTTTCTTCATCAGAGAAATTGGAAGAAGGTAACCGGTCTATTCTAAGACCCCTAGGGGTCAAGTCCAAACTTAGTATTTCTCCAATAGATCTGTGTCATAAAATAAGGTTACCTCTTTACTGAGAAGCCGTTCCAAAAGCAAAAAATCTCCCTCATGCAAATCCAGCTCCCCCAAGGACCAGAGATTATTTAACGCTGCTTTGGCATCCCTTTCCTTCCATATTTCTGCCAACGAAGCGGGACCGGAAATGGAAGTAAATTCAGCCTCGGTTCCAGCTTTTGCAGGTTTTATGAGGAAAGTATCTATGTCACAGTAATTGGATACAAGTTTCATCAATGATCTACCAACCCTCATAAAAAATGCAAAACTCCCAAAGATGGGCTTGTGAATTGAAGTGAAAGAGGTGCAGGTACACACACACTGTCATATCCAGTTGTGGACCCCCCCCCCCACTCCTGTAATATTTGGAGACAGATGGATAGTTTCTGATATGGAATGGACCAGGAACAGCAGGTCATATGTATTTGGGCTGTAGATTCTCCTCAACGATGCCTCCACACAATTCAATCTGCTCATAATCAAAACCCTGGAAGGAAAGTCTTCCACGTGCACAGAATATGTGGAGATTAATATTATGAAAGTTGCACTACACTAAAGCTAGACAAGTTCTTCTGTTGCAAAGCCCTGAGACCCTGCTCAGTCTACTGTCTACTCTGTGGTGTGAGTTTCTTGTCAAAACAAACCTTTGACTTATTTGTGGACTGACACAGGCCTACTTTCATCACCTTTTCTATCCCATAGGCCTCTGAAATTATACATTATAAACTGAAAATATACTGTACCCTACATTCATATTTTGCAAACCTGCAACAGTTCTGAGCACTTATTTAATCATCCCAACTATCCCATCCCTTAAGTATTTTCAAGTCTTGGGACTGCTAGAAGCTTGGAATCTTGAAAATAAAGCATTTGGATTACACTTTGCATGCACTGGAGTAAATTTAAACTATATTTAAAATACTGCACTTATTTTACCATTTAAATATGTTTGTGTGTTATATTTGCTTTTTATCTGAAGTTAAAGCTACCCATATTAATTTAAGGCATTGTTATAGTCTGCAGTGCTTTTCAAGTGGTTTCTGTGCTGGACCTATGTGTATTGGGTGGGCCCTAATTTTATTATATTTTTACTAGCTCCCTTCTAAATCTGCAGTTACAACTATAAATTGATTTGGGTTTTACAGTATCCATTGTTATTTTTTCTAAGCTATTAAGGGATTATCAACATTGAAAAGTGAGCAAAATACTGAATTAGACGAGCAAACAGTATCCATTGTTATTTTTTCTGAACTCTTAAGTGGATTTTCAACATTGCTCATCTACCTCTGTGATGTAGTCACTTTTCAAAAAAAAAGCCAGTTTTGTGTGTGTTGTAACCATAGCTTGAAGTAATTAACCCTCCCACTCTCCCTCCCTCAGTGTTTTCCATTATACAAGCAGTCAGCCATCTTAGTCTTGGGAACTGCTGGAAGCTTGGAAACTTGAAAACAAACCCTTTGGACTACATTCCACATCCAAAGAAGTACAGTTAAACTACATTTAAAATGCTGCACTTATCTTAACCACTTAAATCAGTTTTGTGTGTCTTGTTTGCTGTTCATCTGAAGTTAAAGATACTAATTTATGGCATTTTTATAGTCTGCAGTGCTTTTCAAATGGTTTCTCTGCTGAGCTTAGGTGCTGTAAGTAGGCCCTCATTGTACAGCATTTTAACTAGCTCTCTTCTGAATTTGTTCCTACTCACCCTTTTCCTGTTGTGCTATTGAGCTGTTAGTCCCTACTGTATAGCTCACAGTCTTATCCCTTCTGTTCATCTTACTGGTTATTGACAGAAGAAACTGGGTAGGCCCTTCCTTATGCTTAGTGTGTGTGTGTGTGTGTGTGTGTGTGTGTGTGTGTGTGTGTGTGTGTGTGTGTGTGTGTGTGTGTGTGTGTGTGTGTGTGTGTGTGTGTGTGTGTGCACGCGCGTGTGTGCATGTGTGTGTGTTTCTCATAACTGGCTTGTCTGCCTTTAAATGACCTTGTAATTATTTATAGCTAGTTGTAAGATTTGTTTCTGGTACATTTTCACTTGTGGCTAACTAAAGTGTGTTTTCACATTAAGAAGGACAGCAATACTAGTCGGAGTAGAAAGGTAAGCCTAGTCTGTCAGAGTTGGGATACTCACTTGTAGGCTAGTTTGATTTGTTTCTGATACCTTTCAGTTTTGGCTAACTAAAGTGTTTCTACATTAAGAAGTCTGGGACTGCAATTCTAGTGGGAGTGGAAAGGTAGCATGGTCTGTCTGAGCTTGAACACACATAGGGAGGCTTAAAGTGAGACTTGATTGTTGTAGTTATTTATTTGATGTGTTTCTGATACATTTTCACTTTTGATTGACTAATGTGTATTTTTACATAAAGAAGAATGGGCCTGCAGTTCTAGTAGAGCAGAAAAGTAGCCTGGTCTGTTTGAGTTGGGAAATACACAAGGGGGCTTAAAGGACAATTGCTTGTTGTAGCTAGTTAGAACATTTTCACTTTTGGTTATGCAACATGCTTTACATTAAGACATCTGAGACTGCTATTCTAGTGGCAGGAGTGGTAGCCTGGTCTGTCCAAGTTGTAAAACACACAAGTAGGCTTAAAGTGAGATTGTTTCATCAGCTAGAGGGCTTTTTAAGGACTTAGTTGTTTGGTATTAATCTGCATTTGAAAACTACTTTTGTGTGCTTTTACGTTAATTTTCTGTGTTGGGAAGTACTCCAGGGAGTTCAAAGTGTAGTTGCTTATTGGCCAATGGCACAGAAGTTAGTTTTCAGTGTTCTGGGCTACTGTACATTAGGCATGTTTGCTCAGAACTGTTCACCTCACAGTACCCTGTAGAGTAGCAAACCTATAAAGTTAATACTTAGAAATTTAACCTGTAATACAGAAATGATTTGTATGGAGCCAAACTTAGGGCAGCTGCTTAGTGCACCCAACAGCACTAATATAAGATCATAGCACTATCTAAAATCTACCCTTAACCCTAGACACCACTCAGGTTACTGCACCCAACAGCACTAATATAAGATCATAATAGCACTATCTAAAATCTACCCTTAACTCTAGACACCACTCAGGTGATCCCTGTAAAACCAAGTCCCTAAACCAAAGTAGCCCATTCCTTACAAAGCTCCTGACAACATGGATTTGCAATTTCCTAATGTATCTCTGGCCAGTTTGGCAGATATGGGCATCAAGAGACAATGTAGCAATTTTCTCATGTATGCAGACAACCTTTTAATCCTTAAAGAAACTAACACAGTATGTGATTGATGTACATACATAATGTCCTTGGAGACAAAATTCAATCTTACAAACAAGGCTGTCAAGAACACACACAAACACCACCCATCACATACATAGACCTTCTTATGATGAAGCATTTAAACAAAACCACTCCAAACCTCCTAAGCCATCAAATGGCAGTACTTATCCTCAGCAGTCAGTAAGTCACACACCGAAAGCAGAACCTAACATCACACACAATCCTACACCCCGTGATCACCCAAGAACAAAGACCTTAAGGCAAGAAAACACTATACCTAGTACACTTGTCATAGTGAATTCTATTATACAATGCACAAATGCCCCTCTCGCCAGGCTGAGCAAGAATTGCCTATCTGGATCTAGGATCTGCAATGTCATGCACACACTCAGGTCACTGCACCATAGATACCAATATGATTCTGTTATAGTTCATGTGGGTGTAAATGACATGAGACATAACTCACTGGACTATATAAAAATATACATTATGGATCTCTCTGAATGTGTGCCACAGTCAGGTATGTGCTTTTCACTGCACAACAGTCTACCTTCATCAAGGATGATGCCACAGTATGAACAGAAAATGACTGAACTGGTGGTAAATGGCATATCCTTCACTGACCAGGATGACATAGCAAATCTACTGGCTGATACATTTAGCTCTAATTTCACCCCCCCCAACTCCCCCCACTTCCCCTTGTACAATCCCTTCTAAAATATCCCCAACTATTAACAGGGAGCAGGGCCTGGTGATGATCACTAAGGCCAAAAACACTGCTTCAGTGGGCCCTCACAGTATACTGGTTGCCTCCCAAAATAGACTCAAACATAAACTAGCAGGACCATTTGAGGCACTTTTCAACTACAAAATCAAAACAAGTTACATGCCAGGTGAATGGAAGGCCACAACAGTCTTCCCTCTTCTTAAGAATGGACCATGATGTGATCCCAGGAACTACAGATACATCAGTCTGACAAGTCTAACATGCAAAACCATGGAATGAATTAGCATTGATTTGATCAAAAATGACATTGAGATGGGTCCAGTGTCTGTAGGTTGCCAATTTTGCTTTATTAAGGGAAACTCTTGCCTATTCAACCTGGTAGAATTCTTCAAGAGGGTCACTAATGCTATGGATGAAGGGATAATAGTGAATACCACCTGCCTTGACCTGACCAAGGCATTCGATACAATACCCTACTCAGGTATTCTTAAACTTTCAGAACTACGCATAAATCCCTACATAACTTACTAGATTGCTGGCTGGATCACAGATAGCACCTAAGAACTCAGGGTCAGTGAGACCACCTCCTCCAAGAGACCAGTCACTAGTCACCAGTAGAATACCTCAGGTCTCCATGTTGGGTCCCCTCCTGTTTGGCATCATTTTTTGGAAGTCAATGATAATGACAAAGGCCTCTGGCTCACCAGGTTCACAAATGAATTAATTTGGGAGCTATCATAGATTACCTCCTCAACAACAACATCCTACAAGAGGGTGTAAAACAAACAAATGACTGGTGTAAAAGCCACAGATTAAAATTCAATGTGAAAAAATTCATTAGAGTGTTCTTTGAGAAATTGTCCACCCAAGCTAATTACATATGTTCTCAGATCCCTGACTACTGGCTTAACTCTTAGAGGTGTTTTATCTTGTTTTTCGAGATTTTCTGTCTCATTGGACTTCAGATAAAAAAAAAATCTCCTTTTTAAACTGTATCAAACTGCTTGCTACAGTTTACGCCACACATGGAGCATTGCAGTGCTTTAGTTCTAAAGTCCAATACCAGCATTCTTTTCTATATGCTGGTAATGTATTGAAGACTCAGAGCACTATATTTCTTCAGTACTGACTACAAATGCAATACAGACATTCAGAAAATGCTGGTAATGCATTGGAGACTGATTGGGATCTACAGATTACACTTGCTAATACTTTCTACCCAGGCATCTGCCCCCTTTGCCCCATCCTAGCTGCTCCTCTGATAGGACAATAGTACAGCTGCATCAAAGGATTACTGATATTGTGTAACAAGCCCAAGGCACAGGAAAATGCTACAGTCAGTTCAACCACATGGGGTGGACCCCAACACAGGAATATCTCACAAAGGTGATGGGATACTTAATATGTCTCACTTGGGAAAGTAAGAAAACTCTCATAAATGGCAGTCGCTTGTCTTTGGGAGCTGGTGTGATTATGTGAAGTAGTGCCAGCTGTGCCAGGGAGAGTAGGGCAGTGCATCTGTAACATATGCTACCATAGCTAGCTGAAGTTTTATAAATAATTATATGTCATTTGAATATCAAACTGATTTGTACAGATGCTTGTGTTAAAAATGTATTTATACAGTTGTTTGTGCTAAAAATGCATCAACACTGGGTCCTACTGGACAGAAAAGGAATATACATGTATGTCAGACTGTATTGTTGCAACTGATGAAATGTATATGTTTTAACAGAGGCTACTGGAAGGGAAGTGGTTAAGACCAGCCCAGCTAACCTTAAGAAAAATAGACTGAAATTAAATTATTTGGTTTAGGCCATAAAGATTTTATCTCACAGGTCTGAAAGCAGCCAGATACACAATTTCTGTGAAAAGCCTGGGCCAGGGTCCTTAATTGCTACCCTTGGTTGCCAGATAATAGCTTGTTAGATTCTGCAGGAAGGGTGGAAGTGTTGGAATCGTTTTTCAGTTTCCAGATGTAATAAACCTATCTACAGTTCTGTTTGTGAATTGTGACACATCAGTGCCAGATCCTGGCTCAGTGTCTGGTGAGGGAGTAGTGTGGGAGCCACAGATTCAGGTGATCAGATGTGATGTCATTCTATAGCCAGCACTGAAATTATATTTGAATACTAGTGAGAGATGTGAGATGTGCACTCTGGGATCTGATAAGACCCTCATCCACTTTCATCTGGCCTTGCTTTAGTAAGTAACTAGGGAACAGTAGTTCTTCGGTCAGTTAGGAAAATATAGTGAGATTAGCTAAATGTATTTCTTTTCTGTATCTGTCTGAGTCTTTCCATCGATGTTTTTTATATCTCTTAAGATTGAAACACCGGTGTTTATTGTAAATAAATATTCAGTATTTTCATGTTTTTCTTTATTATTAAATATATCTAAACCCTTCACTGTTGCTGGTCTTTCAGAAAATATTTAACCTTTGAGAGTACTTGCATTTATTTAGTAGCACCGTGGCTCCACATTCCTGAAAGTCTTGCTGCTTGGCTTGGCATTTATGAAAATAATGCCTTATATAGGCACTCTGTTGATTGTACTTTTTATAAAACGTTCACATTTTCTATTTTAGAATATATTGAAAAAGATTTAAGAGGGAGTAACTTGAAAAATAAAGTGGAAAGGAGAGAAACTTTATGGCAACTCAGGTTGGGGGCAGACAATTTCCCAGGTTTGAATGAAGTGGTGAATATTACATGTTTTTTAGCAGAAAGGAAACTGGCAATTTGAAATTATAGTACTAAGTCTATACTGTCTTTTTATGTAAATGGTGTTTTATTAATCAATTAGTTAATTAAGGGTTTGGTTTTAGTATTTAAAGTGTGTTTTAGAATGTTTTAGTATTTCTGATGAAGTCTGCTTGACGAAAGCATTACTCAACAAAAAATAGCGTAGAAATTTTTTTATTGTCTTCTGGAAGACTTCAGCAGTTAGAAAATATAGTGAGATTAGCTAAATGTATTTTTTTTCTGTATCTGTATGAGTCTTTCTATCAGTGTTGTTTTTTATATCTCTTGTGATTGAAACTCGGGTGTTTGTTGTAAATAGATATTCAGTATTTTCATGTTTTTCTTTATTTATTATTAAATATATCTAAATACTTCACTGTGGCTGGTCTTTTAGAAAATATTTACCTTTGAGTGTACTTGTATTGGGTCTATATCAAGACCAAATGGAAAAAAAATATCAGACAGCAAAACAGCGAAAAGACCGGTACTCGAAGTGTTGTTTGCCAGATCATGGTACAGTGAAGATTGGAATATTTGCCCTTTCCTCACTGTAGTGCGATCTCTGAATTGGTATATATATTTAGCCGGGGGGGCACCACCCCCCACAATAGCAAGTTCAAGGTACCGTCTTTTTGTTTTGACGTTCGATATTTTTTCCATTCGGTCTTCTGATATAGACCCCTTGTATCTATTTAGTGGCACTGTGGCTCCACATTCCTGAAAGTCTTGCTGATTGGTTAACACTCCCATTTGTATAAATGGCTTCAGGTGTTCTGGTGACAGTGAATCTACCTTATAGTCTGGGTGGAGTTGGCAGAGTAGGTAAGGTGTGCTAGCCTTTCCTAGGTGTATGCATGTGTGAAAATCAAATCTCAAAGAGAGAGTGTGTGTCAGCTACTTTGAACAGGGGCAATGAGAGCACTGATTTCACACAGAGGGTGGTGGAGGACTTTGCTTGGAACATCCAGCTCAGGACTCAGCTCTGTAGTGGTCAGTGGGGAGTCTGCATTGGGGACTGAGGGGAAAGCCCAGCCCCAGGACTGGATGTGTATTCCCTGTGTGCGCTTAAGGGAAATTGTACTGTATCTGAAAATACTGGGTCTATTTTTTTTCTCAGTGAACGTTCCCCAATGGTGTCAGTGGTGAGGATTGAGGCTCCTAGATAACTGGCCCATAGGAGAGATGTCAAAGCTGGGAAGGTGAGGATTGCCTAAATACCTGTAAAGGATGCATTAGTTATCATATGACATGCCTGTAAGACAGTGGCTTGCTACTGTGAATGGTTTGCTCAGACAAATACATATTCATATCTATCATATAGGTACATTGGGGTGAACCACTACCACCAAGTATGTATGTACTCACATTGTGCATGTGTGCGTATATATATAACTATATATATATATATATATATATATACACGCACATGCACACACACACACACACACACACACACACACACACACACACATATATATATATATATATATATATATATATATATATATATATAAGGCTGCCATGTAGCAGTTTTTGTGCCATATGGCGATGGAAGTCTCAAACTTGATCCAGCATTGCTACAGGTACATTATCTGTAAGACTTAATAGATTTCCACTTGGAGAATATCTAGCACAGCAAGTCAGGAAATGTCTGATATCACAAGTCAACTATGCATAATGATGATGGCATCAGTCTGATGGCAATATGTCACTATCAGCAAAGTATAGCAGTGGATGGCACATCTCCATCACCCAGAGGTGAGGTTACAGTAGTCAAATGGGATAACCCTAAGACATCACATGTGTTCAGTGAAGGATGTCCTGTTCATGTCAGGCATATCCCTGCTACACAGATGTCATTGCCATAGATAGAATCAGATACCCACAGTGCCTCTGAGGTGTGCACACCCAGCAAAGGAGAAAGCCAAATAGGTGTCTGTCTCCAGAATGGATCCAGGACATTCCCTCATGAAAGTGTGAATCCTCAGCATCAGTTAGTGGCTGTGTAGTTCAGTGAAACAGACATAGGAGCCACTATTCACACCTTGTCAGAGATGTCAAGAATGGCCTGTGCAAGAAATGCAACCACCATGGGACATCTTGAAATTTATATAGAATGACATGGCATATAGGTACTTTGAGGAGTCATACCAATTGAAGGCATTAGTGGCCTAGGCGTCAATCACTGGGTGATACATGAGGATGTATGCAGCTGGCCACCATAGCCATACTATATGATATATATGTTTTCAGTGATCACTTGCCAGACTTAAGCAAATATCAAACAGTCTTCCAGAGACAGCATCACTGTCCACACTGTCCATGGTTACCTCAACCCCAGCCATGAACAATACTGTGGTCATGGCCAGCACCTTCTGGCACCATTGTGGGCACACCCTGCTGTACAAACCAGAGTCTCACAATACAAATACATCACACCCCCATCTAGCCTAACAGTGAGCAATACCTTCCCATGCCTATTCTCATTGACATGGATGCCACATTTTATTGGAATACCACATGAAAGAGCATAGAAGGGAACTTATATATGATACCAACTTGATACTCCTTCTCTTGGAAAAAACGCCTTATTGTGCACCCAGCCATCATTCTACCCATGGAAGCTCAACCCAGTCACTGAAGGATGTGATCACTTGACTTCCACCACCTCCTAGCTATGTATATGGCTACCACATCTATCACCAGTGATCCTTCCACATATGCTGCCATTGCTAACTCCTGCCAGAGTGTTCCACCAGACCTTTGCAAATGATGATGACTGCCATTTCCACACAGACTAGAAGTACTGACAGGGCACAATGGTTGATGTGCAGCATGACTAGTCTATGCACTGTAATTTATGTATTGGGTGTGTTTTTGCATGCATCAGTTTTATTCTCTGTATTGCCACAACCCATTGTTGTGAACTACATGCCACCACTTTGACAGTGTCACGTCTTACTGAGTTCACATTTGCCTCACATGAAGTACTGCTGCAGCCGGTTCCTCAGCTACTTGTTTGGCTGCTCCTTCACTGATATCACAGGTCTGTCAGGCAGAAACTATGCTGTCACCATATCATAACTGCTTTTGTAGCATCACATTATGTAGTTATTATGTGCAAACAACAAATATCTTGCTGCATGTCTTACATATTGCAGTGCATGCCAGTAGTGTACATGTTCTTTGTTCTTCCTGCCCTGCAGTTTATATTGGTAAAACTATGGCACCACTTCAAAACAAGATTTACTAACACCTGTATAAGATTTTCAAAGAACATACTACTAATGTATTGTACAGACATTCAACAGTGTGCAATGATTTAAAAAATTGCCATTTCTGTGTTGAAGAGAGTTACAAAATTTGCCAGGGGAGGTCAGTGGGAGCTTAAGCAGAGAAAACCATATTGGCAACTACTGTTCAATGCATGTACTCCCCCAGGCGTCAATGACATTATTTCCATCAAATCTACACTTAAGATCAAGGCAGCTAAAATGTAATCCGATTTAACTAAGTAACTTTTTAATCATTTTAATGATGTTATGTTGTTACTAATTCTGACTGCATTTCAAAAATCTGCACCTTGTAGTCAGATTTCTAACATATATATAGTCTTTATAGTGACTGTTCCTTTAATTTTTGTAACTTGTTAAACTTTTGACACCTTTTAGTGTTTTTAAACCAGGAAATAAAGCTGGTACTTTTCTGATAAAGTTCCTGTTATATTGGAACGAAAGTGCTTAAATTGTAGACTAAATGTTTGTTTGCAACTTCTGGTAAGGCATTTTTCTTATTTTACACATTGTGTACTTTATGCTGTGTGATTACTATTTTTTTTGCTTGTTTGTTTGTCTACATTACTGGGATGTTGCAAGTGGATCTTTTTAATACTACAGACAAAGGTTCTTGTAGTAGCACCTGTACTTTTGGTGCACCTGTGGATCTTATTTTGTTAATAGACTGAATGGATCAGATGAAAGAACAGTTTAGCTATTTTACAGCAGCTTTGGAGAATTCAAATGTGGGTTCCAGGAATTTCAGTACTGTTGAGTCAGGGACCAATATTGATAAGAGAATGTATGCTGCCATTGTGCATACCAGTGAGGCATCTCTATCCCCTCGCAGACCTGCTTTCAGCACCAATGAACCAGCCTGTCCAACAGCAGGTGACTTTACCAATTTTAACATTCAGGCTGCATTTGCTACTAAACATGTATATAGTGGTAACACATATACTAATGGAACTGAATAGTCACATTTGAGTATAGTTTCTATGCCTGTTCTGTTGTTATGCTGTTATATTAGTTAATAAATGTTTTTTCATGGTGGCCTAACTCTACTTGTTTTCTAAATATTTTTGTTTGGTTGACCAGCCTTTAGTGATTGGGAGTTTATATATTTTCACGTTCGAGTAGTGGGTTCTCAGGAAGCCTTCTGGATGGTATTGGACAGTTTGAGAAATTGCTTACCAAGCGCAAGACTTTAAACATAAAAAAATTCCTCAAATTTTGTATTCAGCACAAGAGGGTACAGAAGGTTCTACGTATATGGAGGTATCCTAATGGTGCTAAAGCAGGTTCAGTCTTTCACCACAAATTACTGGATCTTTTTGAGAGGATTGGTGTGGAGATGATGGAGATTATTGTTTGTGAATATTTACATAAACTTGAAAAGTTGGAAACAGAGCTTAAGAATCCAGACCTTAACATCCAAAAGGATTTTTTATTCCCCCACTATTTAGATGATTTTCAACAAGCACTGGAAAGAGTTGAACAACATGAGACCACTGTCTTCAAACAAATACAGAAGAAAGTCTTGAGGGACAAAATGTTTATAAGAACAACTCAGCCTATCCAAAACCTAATTGTAGGAAATTTGACTGTCAAAAGGATGATGTGAAAACTCGAGAAAATAACCATGAAAGAAGTGGTAGGAGTGGAGCACAGGAAACCCATTTTTCAGGGGAATGGGTTCCACAAAGGTCAATGAGACTAGAGGAAAAGATGGGGAAGCAGAGGTACAACTCAGACTCCCCCATACCCCCAAGACAGAACTTGCATACAAGGGCTTACTGGAAGAAATAGTGAGACTGGGTGATTCCCCTGATGACTTAGATATGGAATATGAAGACATGGTCTACAATTTTTGTAATTGTACACTTTAATACTCTTCCTCACTTATTGCTCCTATCTATGGTAAATTTTTTCAAGAGAGTTTCAAATTTGTACTCTCTTCTGGAGTTAATGTGGTCAACACCCTTACAGAGTTAAAACTATACCAGAAAGTTGAACTTGAAATGTATGGCCAATAAGGGGGACAATGCACCATTTTAGTGTTGGCAAGAATTAGTACTTTCAACCCTCCACTAGCACAATCAATCAGCTTATTTGAATGATTGTGTGAAGACATCATTAGAGGCTGGTGCCACACAAACAATACTACGTTTTGCAATCTCACATATGAAGAGAGACAATTATTACATCAATTATCTAACAACAGAAGCCTGCGTCCCATGAAACCTGACAAGGGAGAGGGTGTGGAAATTATGAGCTATCACATGTATTCCTCCAAAAGTCTTCAATTTTTGGATAATGGTGAATTTTTCAGTGAATCATCTCTGAATAAGATTAATATTGCTTACCACCATATTGACTTGGCATTAGAGGATTTGTTTATTACACATGATTTACCACCCAAGACTAGGGAATTCCTTGAGGATAAGAACCCTAGGGTTCTGGAGATCCTTGGAATTCCCAAAATTCATAAATCTGTTTAAAAAAGCCTTGAGATCAATTCTTGCTGCAGCAAGCTCTAAAATATAACCCTTAGCCAAATCTGTTGACTTGAAACTTAAATCATTTTCAGAGGGGAAAAACATCTATTGAAAGACTTGTGGCAGTTTCTACATACTTTAGCTGAAACCACTTTTTTTGTCAGATTCTTTACTGGTTACCATCAACATCAAAGATTTATTGTCAGTCATCTCACACAACAAGGGCCTAGATTGTTTTTTTGAGGGCATGGTAATGGGCACCCAGCTCGACCATTCTGAGGTTTGTTTGGTACACCAATGTATGGAAATGATTCTCAAGAATAACTTAGTTTATTACAAAGGGGAATTTTATAAACAACACAGAGGTGTGGAGATGGGGGCAGCTTTGGCCTCCGTTTTTGTGAATATGGTCGTTTGTTACTGGGAAACTACACACAATTTCAGTACCCCTCAATTTTCTAAGATGGAGAAGTACTTGAGGTACCTGGATGACATATTCATCATATGGAAGGGTACCCTTGAGGAACTGCCCGAATTTGTGGATTTTCTTAATCACTCCACCAGTTTTCAATGGGACCACTGTTTCATCAATTATTTGGACATCACTGTATACAAAAACTCAGTGTAGGAAAGGTGCAAGTCTATCATTTACAGAAAGGACATTTCCTCCACTGAGTTTTTTATGCTATGTGGTTACCAAATATTCAAGAAATGGAAGCAGACCTTCATCGGTCTGAACATGCATATGATGTCACTTGTCTGTGACAGTGAATTCTTATATGTCATCTCTACTGGGGTCTAGGAGCCGGATGAATGAGGTGAGGTCATGAGCCATAGTCCCAAGATATATCCAGCAGAGCCTGCAACATACAATATTGACAGCATTATGAGGGATCTACTACTTACATTCAAGGGACCATGCTATTAGGGTCTTTATGGGTGGTAATGCATTCAGTTTTCATTGTTCAATATATTTTACAAACAAACTCAGAGCTTCAGAGAGGCTGTCTATGAGTCTGTACCACAAAAAAAAATCTGTCTCATTCAACCTTTCCACAACCAACCTCTCTAAAGTGTTCTTAAAATTGCCCTTATCTTCTGCCTTTCTAGTGTTATTTGTCAGGGAGATCTCTAGTTTAATGGAAAATCAGGGTTCCTGTTCATAACAGAAAAAAGAGACTGATAGAACTTTTTTTTTTGGAAACATGCTACTCTCAAACCCTAGGTGATACAGTGTCAGCATCCCATACTTTACATACATGATCAGTTACTTAACTCAGGCTCTATTGAGCAACAGTTGATTTTATATTTACCTTATACTCCTACAAAATCCAATACATTATTTAATATTGTAGGATCACTTACTATCTTTGTATTGTTATTTTCAACAATGTTTTCAATTATAGTATTTTAAATCATCATTCTTTGAAGAAAATTCTGGTTTACTCTAAGAGCGTTGATATCCTCAGCTATCAGGGAATATAATTTTTAAACTATTGAATATTTCCAAGAGCTCTTTTGATGTTACTTTTCTTTGATTATGGGGTCTATAAAAGTGAACAACCATTTTCTCTTTCTCTTTCCCATTATACAGATTAACAGCTATGATTTCACTGGCCCAATTTCAAATACCACTATTGGACACTAAATGATTACCTAGATACACTGAGACACCACTAGTTTTTCTGTTGCTACTATATTTATATTTATATTTATGTTTATGTTTATGTTTATGTTTATGTTTATATTTATATTTATGGTGATCTTTATATCTTAGAATGCAAACAGTCTGTTTCTATCACTGGAACATGTTTTAGTCACAAAATAATGTCATAGTTTTCTTTACAATTCTTGCTTCTAGGTCCCTACATTTATTATTAGGACTTCTTGCATTTGTCAGAAAGCACTTTAAGGGTCTTGACTATATTAACAACCCAATCTGCCTGTTGGTCCTAAAAAAAGATTGATGCAACTTAGTCACATTCAGTCTAAATTATCTACTTGCCTGGTGACTCAAATGTAGTCCATTCCTACAGAAACCCTTTTACTTGTACTCATAATCTTCCCAAAGTATGCATTCCTTTACTGACCAGTTTAAGCAATCCCTTGTCAGAATATTTGTAAAATTTCTAGCAGATGTTAATACATGATCCTTCAACCTGGGTGCTCAAAACATTAGAAGAAAATGACTGCAAATTCCACTTTATGTCTAATGGTGATAATCTCATTGACATCAGACACTAAACAGTTTTTTACTCTTCCTATGACAATATTACCAGCCAACAGTAAAACATCATATATTTTACTTTATTATAAAGTATTTTAATGTAGTCTTAATATTTTTCAGTGTAAAACCTCAATGACAAGATACTATAATATGTTCTCTATTCCCCCATAATAATCTCCTATAATCAAAATGTTGGTCTCTTTAAGTCTAAGTTTTATTAATTGTATTTGTTTTACCTTCAGTCTCATTTTATCTCACTGATTGTACTTCAGATATTTTCTAATATTATGAATCCCATCCCATTGCCCTTCTTTTTCTTTAATTAGATTGTAAATAATCCTTTTAATTTTCTAAATGAATGATTTCACTCCCCATTCTTTTAGTCCTACAACTTGAATTTATTATTGCTTCTTAATATTTTATTTATTTATTTATAGTTTGTTTGCCAGGATAGTCCATTGGGCCACGAGTGCCCATTTTAAATGGAGTCCTGGGGAGAAAAGCTCCAGAAAATTACAAATTACAGATTTAACATGAGTAAGTTATTAAAGAAATGTAATGTGCACAAATGAAGCAAAATTAAACAAAGTGAAAAACACATATTAGTAGAGTGCATATGTTAATACAGTGCAATAAGAGTAATATTTACAAACAGTCAAAATTTTTAACAGTTTAACATAGCACAATGCAGTAACAAAAACAGTCTAAAATTTTTAACAACTATGCTAATTCATGCAGTTAATTTCTACGCTACTGAAATAATGAAATAATCATCTATTATTGGCATTATAATATGCTCATTCTCATTTTCACCATGGTTGTTACTAACATTATTCCCAGGCTACTTGATAAGAGTTGAGCCTACTTCCTGCTGGCTTTCCATACTGCAAAATGAGATTACCAAATTTAAATCACCAGTTAATGCCTCACCCAAGATGAGCATCTTCCAACTAGATGAAATTGTAGAAGGTTACCTCCCACCCATGCATGCTGGCATAGGTCACATCTGAACCAAATGTGGGAATGATTGGAATTGCCTCAAATGTGTGCTACAGTACTACGGTGTAGAGTTGTAGGCTAATACCTGCAGAGTGCAGAACTCCTAATGTGTCCTGTACTGAATAATGAAAGGTCAGTGTAGCAATAATGGTTAATGTTACACAAGTCTTTGTGTCCACTGGAATGGGCATTCCATGCATCCTTGTTGATTCCATGTAGGAATGGCACATACCTACTAACCCCCATGTGGTATCTTTTTCCACAAAGTAGCAGCCAGCCATGTCCTTGGCACATAGGTTATGGTATGTCAGTTGCTGGTAGACCTTATTTTGTGAAAATTAAAGTGAAGACAGACATCACAAACAGTATCTTCCATGGTGACTGTTAGCCCTTGCTATTCAGCAACTGCAAATGCTATACATTGTATCTCAGCACAAGTGATACTCTTGTATACAGAAAAATATTGGTGTTTAGCAGAGCCGATCACCATGTCTCATCCAACTAAATTGACATACTTGTGAATCATGCCACTATGTTGATTTCATTTACCAACATGATTGCTTTCAATGACCTGCTGCTATTCATGTACATGTCATTACACAGTCATTAACGTATGATGCATACCGTCCTACTTTTTTCTGTAATAAGAAACATGTTTCTGAATTACCACCTCCCTGAACATCACCACTCACCACAGTATTTTGCATAATACTCATTTATTTCTAAACGCCTTTGTTGCTATAACTTTGCTATTTCTTAATATTTTTTGGCCCTTAGTTTCAATGTATTTTCACAGAAAAACATTCTCAAGAACTATTTTACAGGTCAAGTTTGTATAATTAAGGATGGAGTAATAGAAGAACAATAGAATTATTCATTTAGAAAGATTCAAAGGTAAGTATTTTGAAAGTCTGGAGCAAAATATTTCCAGCTTGTAAAGTTCAGAGCTTGTGTTTAACTTGTTGAATGCAGCTTGTAACTTCAGTAATTTTCAGTATTGAACTAGAAACTTCAAGAGTAATTATCTGTAGAATAAACCAGAAATTGATTACTTTTGTTTTTCATGTATAGGTCAAATGTATTTTCACAACAAAAAAAAAGATATTGTATTTTTAATGCATAAAACTGATTTTTGAAATAAAACATGAACAGTTTTTTTACATTTATTCACAAGGCATGCTCAAAAGGTAGTATGCTGAACAGATGAGAAAAATGTATTAAATATAATTAATCTTGCCAGCTTATATTTAATATTTGGAGTGCAGTCTCATAAATTTTGCAGTCTACAGTAATGTTGATCTCAAGCATGCAAAAGACATATATTTATTTATATTTGATGATCAGGAATGTCTTTTTTCAGTGATGTTTTGCAGAGAAAATCTCACTGAAAACTTAATTTATTCATTTTATGATATTCCACTTCATCCATGAAAAGGCCATTATCCACTTCATCCATTTAAAGGCGATGAGGCAGTCAGAGGTTACAGATTCAATCAGTGAACACATGGCAGAGAAACAAATCCTGTACTAAATGTCAGGCTGACACACACACACACACACACACACACACACACACACACACACACACACACACACACACACACAGCTTGCATTTCAACAGGCAATTTGGATGACTGCCAGTTCACTTGTGGCATGTTTGGTCATGTAGGAAGAAAGTCAGGCACCCAGAAAAATAAATAAATGTAAGCCGGGGGTGTGTGCAGCTTCTGCAGAACATGCACAACATGTCAACACCACATATAGCAGATGCTTAGAACCACATTGTAGAACTAATTTGGAACAGCAACAATACTGGCTTTATTTTCTACACATAGCACACCCATATCTGCACACTTTATTTACACTTAAACCCAAGACATACACTCCCATTCAAACTAAATATGAAGTTGGAATTCATTAAAATTTAAAAACGCTTTCTAAGTATTGTATAAATCAATATTAATTAGCAAACTAAAAAAGCTGCATTCAAACAAAATGAACTGGAACAATTTTACTAGTAGAAGAATAAATATTTATTTTAATAATGCATTTAAAAATGAAAAAAAGGAAACCACAATCCACAGAGCATTATAATAGAATAATACCACAGTTTGTATAAATCATATTTTACCTATTGTGAGAAACTGTAGTTTGGTCACATAGGTTGCACCCTTATGGACAATCCACCTTCTTCACAGAGAGAATCTGACTTACTCACAACACTTTGTTGAGCCTTTTAACTCTCATTTCAAAATTGTCTCAGATGCCCTGAATGCCATTTGTTTTCATCTTTGTTACATGCACATTCAGTAACCTGCATTGATACTTTTGGTTTACAAAGAATAAAAAAAAAAAAAAAAGTCTGCGGCAAATGGCTAACTGGCACAGTGGCCAGACTGTCTTCAAGCTGATTGTAACATAATTAGTTTGTCAAAATCATTTTAACCAAGCAGAGATCGAGAAGTGAACTATCCACTGCTTTTGTGGCAGGTTCAGAAAAAGTAATATTAACCTATTATAACAAATATCATTTTGTTATACTTTCATACTGTTAAATGTTTAGAAATGTTAACTTAACCAGATAGTATACTGTTTCTTTTTGCTATCGCATTGGTGCAGGACAGTAAATTCCAATGATTTATTGCCCATGTGAATGCACATACAAGCATGTTCATAGGCACATGCATGATACCTTGGGCAGACATGTCATTGTTTCCGTGCAGGACTATGTCTGCACTATTTATTATTACAAACCAAAAAACAAGCTGCTGTACCAACAGCACAGTGGGAGAATAGAGGCTGAAGTGAATATAAATGAATATACATTCAAAGATTTAGCATAAAACACATTTAATTTGCTTTCATCTGTACCACAGATTTCTTCAGAAACAATAACATCTCAAAACACATCTCCTTATAAACCCCACCTTATTAAAACAATCAAACAATAAATCAATTAAGTAATGAAACACATAAATTACAAAAATATATAAACTATAATCTATAATAACATTGTTAAAGATGCATGTAAAAACTTACTTCATATTAGATATTTAAGTAGAAATAGCAAGTCTTTTTTCTTTTAGAAAGCATTTGATCTTTATAGTGTCATTGAGACAAGGATAAGTATCTGCCCCTAACCTCAATTGCCATAATGTCTCTCTCCTCTCTAATTTGTTTCTATAGTTACCTCCTCTCAGGTCTTTATGGACTTGTTCTAAAATACTAAACATATTTTTTTTGTTTTCACAATGTAATTTATGTCTATATAAAGCATTTTTTTGTATCCCTACATTTGATGGAATCTAAATGTTCTTTTACTCTTTTGAATAAATTCCTTTCAGTCATACCTATATAATAACTTTCACAGTCTGAAAATTTTGCAATATATACTATCCCTTCTGTTTTACAATTAAACACCCCTGTAATGGGTAATGTTTTATGTAAAAATTCCAAATCTATAAAAGGTCCTTCTATTATGAACCTGCAGATACTGCAAAACCCACATCTGTACATACCCTTGTTTTTATTAGACATACTAATGTTCGTCACGATTAAACTGGTGTCATTCTGTAAAAATTTTTTAAGGTTATACTTGTTTTTGAACACAAACATAGGAGAATGACCTACTATCTTTATCAAATCTGCATTACCCTTAATAATTTTCCAGGTATTTCTAATGATATGACTATTGACAACAAAAGTATATGTTCTATCAAGGGAAAAGATTGGAAAGAATTCAAATGATGTCTCAACTTCTTCTTTCTTAGTTAAAGACTTTCTGAGAATTGGCGAGAAAAAAATCTTTCATTTATTGTTAATATAGTTTATAACACTGGTTAATAACTTTGTCATATCCCCTATCTGTAAACATACATCTTATAAACTCTACCTCTGCCTGGAAAGTCAAGTCATTAGTAGTCATCCATGAGGCCCTGATAAGTTGACCTCTATGTATGTTTTTCTTAGTAAAATATGGATGATTACTAGAAAAATGTAAATAGTTATTGACAAACGTTAAATTCCTATAAACTTGACTATTAAAAGTGCACTCAGTTGTATCCCAAGAAAGAGTGACATCTAAATAATTAACTGTGGTGCCTATATCACCCACCACAAATTTCAAAAAGTCCGAACTATCATTTATTTTGCTAATGAAGTTGTTAACATAATATTTGTCACTCTCCATAACAAATATCAAATCGTCCACATAATGAAAATAAAATACAATGTGAAATTTTTCTAATAGTGGGGCCAAGGCTGTATGCTGCCTCCACCCCATTACCAAGTTCGCATATACTGGTGCAGCTGCTGAGCCCATGGCCACCCCTCTAATTTGTTTGTACACTTTCCTATCAAACAAAAATAGTTATGTTTTAACATAATATCTAATAAACTACATATTAAGTAATTGAAATCAACAGAAAACATTTTTAAAGTACTTAAGTAGTTTCTAACATAATCTACCCCTATTTCATGTGGAATACAAGTGAAAAGTGAACCATCATCAACTATAAAAATCAAATTATGAGACTCATTAAAGTAGTAATTCACTGAAAATTATCTAATTTTCTCTAAAAAGTCCCACGAGTCCTTATTCTAAGATTTCATTTTTTTTACTATGGGGCTGAGTGTAAAATCAAGAAATAAAGATATCCCATCTGTAACATATTTAGGGGTGGACAATATCGATCTGAAAGGTGGATGTGTGGGATGTTTATGTAGTTTAGGTATTCCAAATAAATTCCCCAAGTACTGGGAATTCCACATTCATAAAATTATATAATTCTAAATCAATAAATCCTTCCATTAAATATTCATAAAGTAAGCATTGTATCTGTTTATAATTCTTATTAACTTCTAGATTAGTGGTTAAAACATATTCGTCACTGTTAGATAACATCTTAAGCATAGACTCTACGTAGTCTTTATAATACATAATAACTATCCCACCCCCCTTGTCTTCTTTCATGAATCCTATATCTTTCATATTTTTAAGCTCATATAAAGCAATACGTTGTTCTCTAGAAAGATTATATAACTTGTAATGTGTTTGTACTTAATTAAATCCCTAAAATCTTTTACACAAGCATCTTCAAAAACCTTTAATGTATAATTTAAAGCAGGATTAAAAGTAGAACATTTTTTTAAAAGGATAGACTATTTTGTTAACATTATGTAAAATATAATTTAAGTTCACTTTCCAAGTAAAAAGTTTAAATTCCAACAAGAGTCTCTCAAGGTCTGCCCTTCTAGTTGGCACAAATTAAATTCAAAGTTTAAAACTTCCAACTGTGCTCAACTAAATACTCTGTCAGTAAGATTAAATAAAGATGATTCTGCACTCACAACGTCGTGCTGGTTAAATTGTTCCTGGACCTGCATCAAGTTTGTACTCATTGAGTCGTATTTTTTATTTCCCTTTCGAAAAAAAAAGTAGGAAGAAGATGGTGCATTGTCCTTAGGTCTTGCCCCAAGCGTTAACCCTTACTCGCTCATTTGTTGAAGAGATGTAATGAAAGAAGCCGCTGTTGACAACTCATTGCTTCTTCCTTCAGATGTATTTACATCGAGTCATATTTTTTATTTCCCCTTTCGAAAAAAAGGAGGAAAAAGCTGATGCAGTATCCTTAAGTCTTTCCCCAACACTCTGTGAGAGCTGTTTCCCAATAGAAGTCAGTGGCTAGTGCAAAAGTATTTGTTTACATTGGCAGGAATTCTGTGCTTCAGTATGCAAATATATATATTGGAACTATACTGCAGACCTGTCCTTAGTACTAGAAAAGCAATAACTGAAATAGCCAAAAAATATAGAAATAACATTGAAAATGGTAATGCTGCATTTCAGAGCTGGTCACTGACAGCTGCACTTGTGAAGATAATATTCAAATCAAAAGACTTTGTAATGCTTATCTGTTGCATGACAGAAATATTTGACTGAGTAGTATTCATTTTGCCATGACTTTGCCTAGATGGAGATTGCAATCATGTGCCCACTCAGCCTTTTAGCCTTCTGTAAAGCCTGATCTGTTATCAGTCATTGACATTTTTATGTATCTATAATTAGTATGCCAGGGCATATAAACTAGGAAAAAGTTTAAATATTATTTCTGAGCATATCTCTTCCTTTCCTAAATGAGTTTGCTGAGCCTGTATGAAAAGGTTGCTCATACCTAAGGATTTGATAACACTTGTACTGTTAATAGCTACCTCACTTTGAAATACTGTAAAGCACTTTTACATTTTTAGTGAAACTTTCATTGACTGTAGCTATTTAACACAATAGATCATTTATGTTTGTCAAATAAATACCTTTAAAAGCTAAGCAGTGCAGTGAGATTTGATCAGATGGTGTCTTACATCCAGCTGAACACAGCCTTGACTATCTAGGCAGCTTTTGTCTGCCACATATCATTGCATGATATATTTCTCTTTTCTAAGAGATCATTTGATAGAGGTTACTGTAGATAGAGGTGGAGACAATGGGCATTTTTTTTGTTATAAATGGAACATCACACTTACAGAACTCCTTTCTTTTTGCAGATTCACAAATGCCAAAGCACTGTTATATTACTCAATTATATGTTTTCAGAAGTTTTGAGCTTTATCAAAACATAATAATTGTTTTCCTTTTCAGGATTTTTTTATCCAGCCTTATTTTGTAATTTTCTGTTCTTAATTGTGTGTGTTTTTTACTGTCTTAGAACATCAGAGGTGTCCAACCTTTTGGCTTGCTTGGGCCATATTGAGTGAAGAGGAATTGTCTTCGGGGCTGCATATAAAATATAAACTGTTTTGGTGCCATGGGTGACCTCCTGGCTCCACTCTAGGTGCATTCAAGCAATAAATGAAATTACAAGGTTTAAAATAATGAAAATAAAAGACTTTGGTTACATTACTCTTGCATGAGTACAGTGTATGTTGGTGAACTGAAGTAAGATCATGTGCAATATGTGATGTGAAAGAGATACAGTAGAGTTAGTTTCAACAACAAAACATTGGCAAACCATCATAATGTAGCTTGACTAACCCTGCAAAAATATATAAGGTAAAAAAAACAAAAAAAAAAAACACATGTCATCCACAAACACCCCTCCTCCCAAAAAAACACACTGCATACCTTGTACCTCTTCGACATGTGCCAGGATATTATATTTAAAAAAAGAAAGTCATCAACTGGCCCCAAACACATTGCCCCCTAGTATCTGGTTATCCCTACCAGGATATTATAATGAAAAGAAAAAGTCATCAACAGCCCACAAAATACACAGACTACTAGCATCTGCCTGACCCTGTAAGTGTAGTAAAGAAAATCATCAACAGTCCCCAAAACATATTACCTCTATATATCTAGTTAGACTGAGATGTATATAAGCAGCATGAAGTTATAAAAAAATAAATACATTGATACACGCACACCTCTGTATCAGGAAATGTATGCTAACACAAATCCTAATAATCAAGCAAAATCTGGCTCCATTTTGAGCCTTTGTCCCCCTTTTATTTTAGGTTTATCCAGATACTTGAGCTAAGAGCCAACAGAGCATACTTTTCAACCATTCAGATTTTGCAGAATGTCCAGATTTCTGGCTCATATGTTTGGCCACTACCTCATAAAATGTGTAGTTTTCTGGCAAATGACTGGGATTGAAGTCATTAAATAATGGCAGGCAACTGAGTATCTGATTACATATTGCAAATAATACATGCAAATGGAAACCCTGTTGTTCTAGCAACTTTCTAAGTTTATAAGAGCAATATTTAAAATCTGTCCTTATTTTTGGTTGTTCGTTCCCTGTTATTTGTGACTCTGTCTAGATTTCTTGTGCCGAGTAATTGAGAAGTATGACATACGCGAACCATTGATGCTGCTGTTGCTGCTGCTAGGGATCACGCTCACTATTTACACACACACACACACACACACACACACACACACACACACACAGTCTCTTCTGCTTTCATTCACACATTCACTCACACGCAGACAGAAACATAGACATACATATACACACTTGTTTTGGTTTCATTTATTTTTAATTAACACTCGCTAAACAGCAAAAGCACTGCTTGGTGAGTGTAAAATAATGGCTCAGTTGATCTCACTGTTCACTGTCTCTCATACATACACATACATAACTCTGCTTTCACATACACATACATTCTGCTTTCATACAAGCATTTACTCACACAAGATCGCTTTCACTCTCTCTCGATCTCTCACACATGCAATCTCCTCTGCTTTCATACACGCATTCACTCACACAAGATTACTCTTACTCTCTCTCGATCTCTCACATACACACACACACACACACACACACACACACACACACACACACACATGCACACGCACACGCACACACACACACACACACAGTCTCCTTTGCTTTCATACACACATTCACTCACACAAGATCGAGCTCCCTCTCTCTTGATCTCTCACACACACACAGTCTCTTCTGCTTTCATACATGCATTCACTCACACACACAGCATAAACACACTCATACACATACATATACACACATACAGTAAGGCGCCCAACATCAAAAGTTTGTTATTCTTTCTGTGCGGCCTGGTGGTTGGAGGACTGCTGTCATACTGTATAAGGGTGCTGTGGGTTAAAAAGCAGAAATTTTGTTGTGCTGCTGTGGTTAACATTGCTCTCAGCTGTTTCTGATTTCACTGAAGGTCCTTGATTTTACTTCAGTGCTGAGTTTCAGAAACTCCATGCTAATGTTAAACCTATTATACTAGTATAGTTAAACCTATTATACTAGTATTGTTAAACCTATTATACTAGTATACATTAATGCAGGTACAAATGATTAAGTAAACCTGTGAAAAGTGGCTAACCTAATTGCTATCTCTCCACTCTCTTGGTCTTGCTCTTTCCCTCACAACTAGATCATGGGAAGAGAATGGGAGAGTAAGAGGACTAATAAGTAGCCTCATCATGTATGTAACAGGCTGCTGACTTCACAGTCCTGGGTCCTCGTGCCTGCCAGATTCTACCCCCCCCCCCAGATAAAGTACTTTACTGAATTGCCGCACGATCGGGTCATATCATATAACAATGTTAAGTACAGTTTGTAATCCTGTCAGAGTCACATTACTAGTTGTACAGGGCCACAGGTTGGACACCCCTAAACTACATAGTACATTTCAAAAAACATTTTTATAGTAACTGACCATGCAGGGCTGTGCAGTAACAACTACACATTTATCTGACCTTGAATAGATGTCAAGTGCCTCTTTCATGGCAATAAATGAACAGTAAAAGGCAAATGCAGATGGCAGGAGCCATATGATAAAATAATTATTTCTGTTAAGAGCAGACATGCATATGGTGAAGTCTGATCCCAGTAATAAAATATGCATGAGTGCTGGACTGGTTGTACCTATTCATACATAAAAGGGTTAACCAATGGTCCTTCGAGCAGTGTTGAGATGAATGTTATTCTGACAAGACAAATAGCACGTTTACTTATGTTTGCATGTTGTATGAAGCATAAACACAACAAATTACTACACACTAAACCTGGTCGTCCAAGCTTCTGGTGCCTCGAAGAATGCATAGGCGGTCTTACACTAAGCAGAATGAGATACTTTATAAATATGTATTAAAACCAAATGCCACCAATGAAAATGCAAAGGCTCAGACTAGTAAGAAACAGTAAAATGGCACCAAGAGAGGCCCCACAAATGATATTAACAACATTTTAACTCATCCGAGTCAATTCTAAACTAGCAAACACCAACAATGGAGTTCAAGAGTAAAGGAATACTACAAATGATGAAATTTAGTCCACCAGAACCTTTTCACTTTGCACAACTAATAGGGTGGCCAATACTAAAACAAACATTTGTATACTATTCAATGGCAGCAAAGCTAGATAAGGAGGTCCATGAGATTCACATAAACTCCTTATTTTGTGCTACATGCAAAGGTATTGAGCCATCTCTGGTGATTTCCCTTTATTGAGGGGAAAGCCCTAATAATTCATGCAGTGATAAAAAAGCTAGGTGAGCAGTTTGTGCCTAAAGCATAATGCATTAAAAAAAACATGCTTTCATAATTGTGTTCAAAGAGGGGACAGGCCTGAGAAAGCAAATCTGGCACATTTGTATAGTCTGATGAGTTTCATGGCAGTAAAGAAGAGCCATTACGAGACAGATTTGTTTATAAGCATTGCAGAATGTGGCATTTGCAGAAGTAATAGTTGGAGCCTATCATAACAATAGAAAAAAGTATACAAATTACTTGCCATTCTAAACAAATTAAAAGTTAAGTACCGATTTTTCAGTGGCAAGAGATGTGAGTGAAATTAAACAGAAACCACATGGAAAGTAGATTAAAAGACCTGGGAAAGCCTATGCAAATGTATAAATGATACAATAAATGAGTGCAAGCAAGAAAGGTGAACTAGATGCATCCTTCTGTAAAATGGGTCTGAGCATTGTTTAACATGAAATAAAAGGTGCCAGAAATGTAACAAAATGGGGTATTTCACTGCTCTGTTTATGACTAAGGGGGTCAACGATTTGGAAAATATATTTCTGGTTCAGTAATTGACCAGTCATAAGAAGGGCATGTGTCCGCGGTGGTGGTGCTGCGGTAGCGTTGTCACCTCACAGTAAGACGCTGTCCGGTTCGATTCTCAGCTAGAGCATCTTCTGCGTGGAGACATGCGTGAATGGGCGTACCTTCGTTGAAGGTTGTGCGTCAGGGCTGGTAACTCGACACGTAAAAATCAACTACCAATCATTAGAGGACCGGAGTTCTATTGTGGTGACCCCTAACCAGGAAAAGCCGAAAGACACAACAACATGATGAAGGGCATGTCAGACTTCCAATTCATGACATTCTAATAAAATGTAAGATAATACTGAGTCAGACATAACAGTAATGTCATATAGTGCTTATAGAAGAATCTCGAAGTGTCTGAAGTTGGCCAGACTAGAAAAAGAAGTAAGTATCCCAGATGGGAGATTGATATGTCATGGAAAGTTCATACAGTAGCTATGGTCAAGTGGAAATGGCACAAATATGAATGTTGTATTGACTCTATGTCTTGTCGGTTCCATATGCAATGTATAGCCACTGTATGTAAGTTGGTTTTAATTGTCAGAGTTTGAGAAATAAGTGCTAATTCCAGCATTCAAAGCCATGGATAGCGTTGGGTGCAGGTCACCTAAGTATTACCCCTATCCCCTTAGCTCTTCAATTAAAGAACAACAAAAAAAAATACTTCAGCTTTTATTGTAGAAAGCCAATTGGCAAAAAATAGTATCTGCTTTTATTCCTACAGTGACCAAATTACACCCTCCTCAAATCTTACAAAAACAAAAAAAATCAATGTAGTGATCAATATGTTCAGTGCTAGACTGACCCATAGTGTTGCAGGGCACTGTTGATCTGACTGTTAATCTGCCAAGACATATATATGCCTCAGTTCTTGCATTTTGCATGAAGAATAAATATACCAAATCAAAATATACTAATTCTAGTCTTCAGAGTGTCTGGTGTCTTGAAGTAAGAAAGAGGTGTAATAATACTTTGTTATACCTGAAATATGTTAATTCCCAATCAAAATATCGTAAAGGTGAATAAGTGTTGTTTCCATCCTTTCTGTGCCACTCAGGTTGTATTATTACTCATGAAAGCAAAATGAAATAAAACAAATTATGTTTCTGGAGAGAGATTTTTCTTACACTGAAATAATAGCATGAGTTTCAGTGATGCAATGCTAACCTTTAAAACTGTTGAAATATTAGTCAGTGTGTAGAGAATAACATTGTGTCATCTAAAACATTGCTCACAGCTTACCATACAATGACAGTCTCCAGTTCAGAAGGTCAGATAGAGTCTTACGATGTCAGAATGAGGGTCAGATTCCAAAAGAGTCTTGGACTTGCTGCTAATTGTTGCACCAATGCTTCAGACACCTGTGAGACTTACTGGTTCTAACAGATGACCTTGGACACTGTACAAATGAAATTTTGTAAGCAGTCCTGGGTACTTACTGCAATATGTGTGATTCTGCATTCTTGTGTAGTGATATAATGCATTTATAATGTGGAAGTGAAACGTGAAAGCGCATGCACAACACTTCTGTTGTCACAACAGCAAACTAGAATAAGATGCTTTCTTTCCTAGCCACAGTTGTTACATGTGACAGAATCTGTTACCAGCTGCTGCATAGCCCTTGTTAGGATACAGCTAGTAAAGTGACACCAGCATCATCTTTTACACCACTTGTCTAAGTGGGGGTTTATCAACAGGTACCACCTCGAGACAGACAGAGAGAGAAGTAATGCTGGTTATGTGTGATATATATATATATCCATCAGAAGTTGACATGACCAGTACAGTAACTGAGAGCGTCAACTGAAAGAGATAATGTTCTCTGAACTGCCAGCTCTTATGTGCAGTACAGAGGATCATAGGTAAGTATGTAGGGAGATGTCCTTGTGGGCCATTTTAAACCTATCCAATTTCCCTTCCAAAGGTGAGAATCAAATCCTGTACCTTGTGTCTATGACGTAAACACCTTAATCATTATGCCAATCTTCAACACCTGCAGGTCTCAGCATTATACCTTTGCAGTGTTCCAGAATATGCGGGGGGTGGGGACCACCTGCATGAATAATGCAGCCTGTGTCCTGAGGTCAGGTCAGCACATATATATGACAGCACCACATGATTATTTCAACTGGATTTAGCTTTGTACCAGGCCCTACTTGTGAAGAGAATGGATAACTTTAATTTCTTTATTTTGCTGTAAACAACACAATTTACAACTAATTTTACAATAGTTTTTACTGTTCTTATTTTTTTACCTTTGTTAATTTGGACACTGCTAACTTGCCCTATCTTTCTGAACCTTTAGAGCTTAGCTTTGTAGTTTTCTTGTGAGAGAATGTAACATTACTACCTATCTGGTTGATTAAACTGCATACAATATTGTTTTAAAGTTCTTATCCAGTTGCTTTACTTGTCAGCTTTAAATTGCTTGCTTGTCATGTCATTGTTCTCCATTTGGCTAAGTTGCCCATCCCACTGAGGTGTGTGAGGTCCATGAAATTTAACTACAATTGGAGAAGTTGCCTTCTTTTTTTCCACCATTCATGTGCCATAACTTCAACTTTGGGTGCCAAATGATCAACCAGAGCAGCTAGGTAGCTAATGCAGCATCCCTCACTACTCACCTGCCACCATTTCTGTACTACTGACCTCCCACGCTTCCAGCTTGATAGTTACAATACAGGTTACAGTTATTTTTAAGGAATTCTAATTAAAACTCATATGGGCTCTCTGTAATTCTTCTTGATAAGTATCAAGTACTGCTTATATATATATATATATATATTATAACCCCCTGCCAGGTATTAAGTTCATAATATAGTACATTACTCATTCAGCCTAATAAGCACCATTTTGTTCACCTATCCTGTGATCGTGGGCTGTAGAGGCACTGCTACTATTAGTGAATGCTCACTGGTAAAGATTTACTTCTATCATCACAACAGATAAGATTTAAGGGAAACAGTTGCCTACTTAATTTGGAGGCTAGCCTCTCAGCTATCTACATGCATGTAGCTTATGAGACTATTAGCACTTCTACCCACCACATATCTGCATGCTACTCACCAACAATAACAAATAAACACAAAACAAACAAAAAAATTCCCTCTTATGCGGAGGTACTTAAAAAGCCTCTTACTAAGACTCACAGACCCTTCAGACTCAAACACTAGGAAAGGGAGATAACATACTAGTCATACGACACCCTTAAGACATTGTTAGCCAACCAAAACTCAAAATAATGTACTAGTTATGAGGGATTTCATGGTGAGACATACAGGCTTTGTAAAGACAGGGTGATGATGAACTGGTTTTCAAGTGCCAGGGTACAGCAGGTGACTAAGGCTCTCAAAACACTTTAGTCCAGATACAGCATATGGCATGGTCATTGTTTATGTGGATGCAAATAAACTGAGTCATATTTCCCTGGGTTATATGAAAAGGACATGACTGAGCTGTCTGAGTATATATCCAAGGCTTGTACATCATTCTATGTTCACTTCAGTGTAAAAAAGGTGATTGACTTCAACAATCGGCTTAGCAGTCAGTGTCATTCAAAAAAGGTCCGATAAGTGGCAGCCCAGAGGGAGATAGCTGACAATCCTCCCTACTTCACAAGGTGTAACATGCAAATATCACCTCAGTGTTTTCAGAAAATGCCCAGAACTTTCACAACCACATAGTGCCTTCTTAGGTAAAATGAACTTGCTCCATCTACCAAACCACCCAATCAGGCAAGAATAGTATTAAGGTGGAGCTACTCAATGCTAGAAGCCTCTCTAAAAAAATGCCATCTCTTGAAGTGCTCACTAGACTATATGAATGTGTCATTACCAAAACATGGGCCCAGTATAAGGACAGTACTCCTTCCCTACCAAGAATGTTACACACATGTTCAGACTCTCTACTAAAGGTGCCTCTATATCAGGTAGTTGTGTCTCCATATCTCCTTGTGAATGTATCACCTCAACTGATAATTCAATAAAGGTGTTTGAAAAAAAAAAAAGAATTATAAAGGTGGACAATGACCTTGAATTCCTTCACATCCTAGTAACCTAGTAACTCCACAACCTGGCCAACTAAAGAACATTCTCAGTTTCTCCTGCAACTCATGAGAGATATACAAACCAGTCTGAAACCCTCAGAATTGACAGAACTCTATTCTCCTCAGAAATTTAAATTAACTATACATTGATCAGAGCACTTATACTACCACAAGTAACTATGCTTAATACTTTGTAGACTTTGTCAATATTGTCTTTACAGAAGATCATAAGTCACAGGACTTAGAAATAATGCCCATTGTTGCATGGAACCAGTATATAATAACACTGGCTATTCTGCCCCTGAAGATATAACCAGCAAAATAACAGAAACGTATAGTTCAAACATGTCTCCCCTATCATCACACTGCTTCCATACACTTGACCCTTTGCTGCTGCCAGACAAAGATTTCCAGTGAGCAAATCCTCAAGACTGTCTCCAAATTTAACAACACTAATAATATGAGGCAAGGTAAAGTACTGGGGTGCCTGTTTGTTAGTTTAAAATATTGTTTTATTGACCCCCCCCCAATCTCAGCCTTTCATTTTGCTTTCTATCTGAAGCATGAAAAACACTTGTGGGTATCCTCCATCTTAAAGTATATATATATATATATATATATATATATATATATATATATATATATATATATAAAGAGAGAGAGAGACCTCAGTGGGCCATTTCAAAAACAGCCCAAGTGAATAGATCACATAACAAATCAACAAAACATATTTACAGACACAAAGATATACTAAAAAACAAATATATATGTATAGATCTAGAGAAGAACATGATACACCATTTAGTTCAAGAAGCAATTAACAATGTCATAACATGGATGGAAAAGTGGAATTATGCTTGACAGAGCTTCCTGGATAAGATGTAGCCATAATGACTGAGATGGCTTATGCTACAGGGATAGCAGCATATCATTATATAGACAGGTATGAAGACATTAGAAGAGGCAAGTGAGAACAGTTGCAAGAAAGGATATCATGGGAAGAAGACAGAGAAAAGGTGTGAGAGGCATGCAGAGGGAAGAGGAGTAGAAAGAAGTCTGAGAGAGCGAGATGCAAACAGATGAGGGAAGTAAGTTGAATGAGAAGCAGTAAGTAAAGAGGATGATGGGATGAGATAAGGAAGGATGAAATAGAGATAAAGGGGAGTGTGACAGCCTTATTTGCAAAAACACGTATATGCATTATTTTTGACCTTACAAACTCAAACACTGGGAATCTACAGCCCACTGACCAAAACCTGTTTGGATTTGTGAAAAATAAATCCTGCTACTAAACAAAACAGGCTTCTTTGCAAGAGTTGCTATGGTTCTGGACAAAGGCAAATCAGTACACACTGTATACCTTGAGCTAGCCAAGGCTTTTGACACCTTTCCATTCTCAGCTTTTCTAGATAAGTTAGTCAAGCTTAATATGACCCCTTATATTAACCAATAGGTAGCAAACTGGCTCACTGTCAGGTCAGATATTAAAGCTAATATCAGTACACTTTGATTAAATAATTTTGCTGATATCTGCAGATTTGGTAGTGCCATCATAACTACTCCAATGACTCCTGTATACTACAAGAAGGGATACTGCATACAAATAAATAGTGCCAAGACCACAGCATTAAGCTAAATGCAAAAATAAAAGTGTAGTAAAGTTACCTTTGTAAAATGTGAGCACCAGTGTTTCCACCGTATCACCAATAACCCAGAAGATAGACACAGTTATCTGACATCAAACCACATAAATTGATTTGGTGGTCAGAGGTCAGAGGGCAGCTCCTTGTGCCCCCATTTATTAGAAAAATCCTTCTACCTTGCTCAGCTGATTTCCAAGGGTGTATTTTCTCTACTCAGCCTTCATTAGACTTATTATTGAATACAATGCTCTCTTGGCATCTATAAGGTCAGGCGCAGGATCCAACTCAAAAGACCCTAATATTTCCCTACTTAGAAAAAAAGTGGCTGAGCTACATTTCCTGCACTGAGCACTTCAAAATTCATCTGCTTCTCTGTCTTCTAAGACTTTCTCAGTGGTGGTCTCATTTTAGTATATAAGACCTCTAGAGACCATATCTTAAACAATCTCATTCATATTCCAACACTGGGAACACATTGAATACCTGTACTATAGACCTCAACCTTCCTGTAACATAAACAGAATCTGCTGTTGAGATAGATACATAACAGAAAGAATGGCACTTGTATAGGATATATTCTGTGTACACAAATTAGCTCCATCATCTCTTCAAGTGCAACTTGGACAGATGGATGACTAACAGCAAGTAAATCCCTGCCCCCACCCCCTACAATCATTTATGGCTAAGGTTAGCATTTAGTGGAAATTGCTGTGGTTAGGCTACATATAAGGTCTACTAGTCTGTGTGCCTAGCATCATCCTAGGTATGTATGAATCATGTAGTAACACCAAGTCGTCCTAAGTTTCTGGGAGGGTGGGTAGTTGATGTCTCATGCTTGTGCCTTGTCTGAAGGCATTGGTGTCTTGATCCTATCCCTATGTCTAGCCATGCATGTTCATGACACACTGGCTGAAGGCCTACATTATGAAGGCATGACCCCCCCCCCCATACATTCATCCAGCAGACTAAGTTATCCATTAGGTGCCAACTATACCCATACACACTACCCCATACCCTATCCATACATACTACACTATTCCTTACCCATATACACTACCCTATACCCTACCCATAAACAGTACCCTATACCCTATCCATACACACTACCCTATACCCTACCCATGCATACTACCATATACTCCAGAGAAACAGACTGTGTTGTCTGTTGGTCTACAGAAGTATAATATTTTCTTGGCAGAACTTGGCCCATGATGCAGGGGGATAAAGTCCTTACACCCCAGATGACCTGTGTTCAGCCAGTGGCACAGGCACAGGAGGGACAGAGCAGGAAAGGATGGGAGTGAGTGGCTGAGACTGGCTTGTCCATCCCAGAGTCACTGCAACACCAGCATTATGAGCCTGGTGAGTTCCACACTGCAAGTAGTATACCTATTTTTTCAGAGGTTGTACATGTGTGGAATCTCACATAACCTCTCAAACACAGAGAATATAGAGCTTGCAAGGCTGTCTATAGTATGATTCTGCACCAGTGTCCTCAGTCTCCTAACTGGCCTTAGCCATGGTTCAGGTTGAGCCTAGGATAGCTAAGGTTTGTCCAGTAAAACCCGTGAAAGAGAAAAGGAGCTGGTGGCAGCTGATGGTCAGCTGCAGGGAGACATAATTTTTTTTTCTCAGCAGAGATGGTTAGGAACTGACATTCTCTGCAAAGACTGACACACATGAAAATAACACTGAGTTCATAATAACACATTCCAGACAGGTAGCATACATGTGATTTAGATGACATTTTCATTATATCTCCATTTGTATAACTATAATATTGAATAAGCATTATCTGTGTTACACATTCATTTGTCAATACAATAAACTAACTATCCACATTAAATACAGTAGACTAGGCTATAAGTGCATTCTTAGTATGTACAGCTATATTAGGAATATATGCAAGGGACTGCGTTTGCAAGTCACAGTAGATATAAATTTGTAGTAAACAGTCTGTTCACAAAATGGCATTAGCCAATATTTAGGAAATGTTTTACGTTAAACTCTATACTTTTCAGATCTCTACAATGCAAGTGTACATTTGTAGACACAATTTAAACTAACAATATAATGGTTACCTATTATATTCTCGAAAGCCAACAATGTCAAATCCGACATTGTCAACACGAGAATAGTGAAGTGCAGAAAGTTGAACGGGTAAATGAAAATCTCCGTAAGGGGAGATTTCCATTTACTTTAATGTAGTGTGGTCTCGGAGTTGGTATATTTAAGTAGCGGGGGGTGTGGAGGGCTTGCCCCCCCTGCCTGCACCCTTTAGATTTTCTTTTTTTTCCTTTAATTTATTTTCTCTGGACATTCGAAATTTTAATGGTTCGATCATTAAAGGTCAACCTTTAGTGATTCGAACCTTTAAACTTTCGATGTTCTAATATAGACCCCAATATAATATATTCTGTAATCTTCTGAAATACATGCTATGACCCTTCCAAATTTCATTGCACGAATTTCCTTTCAGTGCAATTCTTGTGGAAATAATTTGTTATGTCTTGCATTACTGATAAACATCACTTGTACTGAATGTTCTAGAACTGTATTAAATTCTAATGAGGATGTTGTAACCTTTTTTTATTTATTTATTTCATATTTGTTGACTGGGTTTGTCTGGCTGATCTAGTGGCTCATTTTCAGCAGAGACCCAGGGAGAAAAGCTCCACAGTGAGATCAAATTATACATCAGATACAAAAACTTAAAAATACATTTCAGTTACATACACATGAAAAAGAAATATACATTCAGAGGTACACAAAAAGTTTCAAAAACATCTATACAATATTTGCAATGGTAGAGAAGTGATGTAGATAAACCAAAAAGCACTATTGTGAGGCAAAACGTAAAAAAAAAAAATGCACATTTAGGATTCAGTAAACCAGCATAGAATAAACTTAAGATATATGATCAGAGGTATATAGAAGGGGATTGTGGTAATAAACATGGTATGAACTGGTGAGAGATAAAAGAGGAGAGGCAGTAGCAGGTGACAAGGATAGTCTAAAAAATCAACAGAATAACATGTGTTTATAGTAAATTACTATTGAGTAATATGGAGAGAAATAAGAGAAAAAAATATTAAAGATGAAGAAGGGAGGTTGGGATCAGGGAAAGCAATAGTTAAAAGGAAGCTGTTAGAGGACAGAGCAGGTAGCAAGTCTTTGTAGCCATAAACAATCATCGGTGCAGTCTGCAGAAAGAGGACAACAGCCAACAGAAAGTATGGGCCACTTAAAATTGTGTTGCATCGATGCAGCACTATGTAACCTACATTCCTGTGTTTGTTTATATGTGGGTATATAGTGATTATACTCCCCCATTGTATTCTTCATTGACCTGGAGATTCAAGGGACATTGAGCGGCAGCAGCATCAAGGCATGTGGATGTGGCTTGTCTGACTATCGTGGATGGACAGCTAATGCTGTCTGATATTGTGACTCCCAAAATTTAAACAGATATGAACAAAACATAATGAAATTCAAAACTCATTAAACACCTGTCAAGAATTTTTGTAGGGAGGCTTTGCACCTTACATAGCACCATGTGGAAGGTTGTTCCCTCACACCAGTGGTACTAATTTAAACTAACATCAAGATCTTGTATCTTGGAGTAAGGAAAGCTACCTCAACCTCTGACTTTGTAGATATTCTGCTCATTCAAACACAACATTCTGAGGATAGTAATTGCTGTTATCAGAACAAAGGTACCATAGCAGATCTGTGGAAATATCAAAATACACTAATTCATGCTGTACTATGAGTCTCCTGTTTGAGCAAATGAGGGTGCCAATTCAGAGATAGACACACGGAAGGATATGATTGCTGACATCCACAAATACATGAGGATAATGTGATGGAGACAACTTAATAATGTTTGACACTGGATTGGAGGGCACAGGTTACCGTAATCCTCTACCAGGATATAACATATATATATATACACACACATATATATATATATATATATATATATATATATATATATATATATATATATATATATATATATATATACACACTCCATTGTCTTATTCATCAGTGGGCTGGAGATTCAAGGGAAACTCAATACCACTCACCCAAACCCTTTACTATCACCTTTGTTCTACTGCTCTTCTTTTAATTTGCTCTTCTCTGCTGTTCTAACATTACAACCTATATTTTTATTCTTTTTATCCCCTTATTCAATATTCACCTCTTCCTCCTTAGCAAGTCCTTCTTTAAAATGACCCTTTCTTTCATAATGTTGAACCAAAATGTAATACCCACAAACCTTTTATTGTACACACCACACAATTATTCTTTTTCTAATACTTCCTCTAATTCACAGTTTTATCCTGCTACATCACGGCATGTTCTATATCCCTCTAACTGATTATTCTCTATTAAAATTTTACTTTTCTCCATCTCCTTAATAAGGGATCACCTTGCCTGGAATCTCCAGCAAACCAATTCCAATTTCATCTTTTTTCTCCTTACGTTCCTCCCTTCTCCTTTAGCATTTTTTTCCTTTTCAGTCAACTACAATATCCCCTTAATTACTCCATAGTCTTCTGTATCTACCATGTTATCCTTGTGCATCTGCACATCTTTATTGGTCACTTTCTGTCACCTTACTACCTACTGTGATACTGTTTCACTTTATTTATACTTGCACACTACCAGCCACGCTACCTATACTCAGGCTAAACCCTGATTCATACATTTTTCCTCAAATGTATTTAATGTCCAACCTATTCAACTTTTCAATTACATAACCTGGAATACATTCATATACTTTATAAAAAAAACAATTTGAATGCACTAGTCTCTAAAAATCAGTCTTCATGGTGACATTCATCCCAGCCTTGGCACCTCAGTTCATCTATTACATCCTGCTCTACCCCTAACTCCTCTAACCACAAACATCTCCTTACTTCCTTTAATATACATAGTATTCTAAACAAAGTTACAGACCTTCAAGCATGGTTTCTTCAGTATTCACTAGATGTTACTGTCATTACCAAAACATAGCTAAAATCTCATATAAAATATTCTGAAATTCTGTTTCCTGACAACAATATAATTAGATGTGGCAGACTATACAAAAAAGGGGAGATATTGCAATGTTATATAACTAACTTTCTCACCCCTCAAAACTAACACACAAACCTTCCAAAATGCAGAACTTCTTAGCTTTTTGTTTATTAACTTTGAGAAGAGAGTTATGTATAGTTGCCCTATACATACCACCAGTTAATAATACTAGCTTAAGATAATGGTTTCAGTAGTAATTTTCTAGTTATGCAGCAATTAATTTCTTCTCATATTAGACATTAACACTGACCTGTTACACCCCAATTACTAGTTTTAACTTGAATGGGTTCAAACAACTAATCTATTCCCCTACTTGACTCAACTTGTCTCAGACCCCAGCAAGTATGCTTACTCTGGTGTGCTACCTGATTCCCTTAGTGATCATCACCTTATATTCAGCAAAGGAATAATCACCCACCAGCTAAAAAAACATCAACATAGAATTACATGAAATATTTCTAATTTCCCCCTGATGCACCCAATAATTTGCTAAAATCCTTTAATTGGTTCTTCTCAAACCCTATCTCTAGATGAAGCTGTCAACAAATTCAACAATATGCTCATGAATACATTGAATGCCCTTGCCTCTACCAGAAAAAAAAGGAAAAATACTCAACCCAACTGACTGACTCATTCAACTAGAATTATCATGCAAAAATTGTGACAAAGCATGCAAACAATGGCACAAAGATATAGCTCTTCAAACCTTACATCCATACAAAGAGCTGTGTAACCTCACCATGAAGCAAACTCATCTAGACAAACAAATATATGATATAGAGCCACAAGATAAACAAAAAAATATTTTAAAAAAATTCTGGAGCTCAGTTAAGAAAATTCTTCAACCTGGCACTCCTTCCTTACCAAACTCTTATCTAGATGTATCTCCCTCAGAAGCAACTACCAAATTTAACACTTTGTCCATCGAATTCATAGCTTCTATTGCCTCCAGGTCTCCCCAACCATTTAATCAACTTCAAAACCTTACTAGCCTTGACATATCTGCCTTTAATCTACAGCCTGTTTCCAAGTTAAATGATAGACGGCTACTAAAGAAACTGTAATTTTGTTCTCCTTCTGCTGATGATTTCCCTACTGAGTACCCAAAGCTCACTGTATTACATACCCAGTCTCAATTCTCACCAGCAGATCTAATCAAGACTCCCATGTCCCTGCCCTTTGTAAACAATTCTTAATTATTCCCCCCTTAAAGGAGGTAATTTTTCCGAAATCTTTAAATTTATGCCAACTGCCATCTTGTCACACCTTTCTAAGATCCTGGAAATTATATTCATAAACAACTCCTTCAGTACATCTTGCAAAATGATCTCTTAACTCCAACACAACATGGCTTCCATCCAGGCCATAGCACCACTACAGCTCTCCTCAACTTTTCTGACACCATTGATAATGCTAGAGATGAAAAGTTTATCTTCTGTATTTTTCCAGATTTCTCAAAAGCCTTTGACACCATGTCACATCAGAAACTTCTGACTCAAATGTCCTCTCTAGGCCTTTCCAAACCAACTCTCTATGGTTCTCACAGTACCTGTCTGAAAGATATCAATCAGTCAAATGGCTTTCTTTTATCTCTCTCTTTTTCTCCTAGTTAAAACAGATGTTTCTCAGACTCTATTCTCAGTCGAGTGCCCTTTAATATTTCATCAATAACCTATATAGCTCCTCTCAGCAAGCTTGCCTTATTCAGTATGCAGCTGATTCACCTCTCATCTTTTCATCTTGCTCATCTGACAGACCACTGCAACTACAATTCATGGCACAAGATGCCCTCAACTCATTTAAATGTAGCTGCATCAAACTAACTTTTATTTTATCCCAAAAGGGGAAAACCACTACTATTTTTTCCAAAGTCCCATGCTAATACTAAAAGTAACTTCAACATCATCTCTCTAAACAATAGAGTTATTGAAGTAGTTACCCATACCAAATTGTTTGGAGTCACCATAGTTAGCAAGTTACTTTGATCTTCACATATAAAACTATATGTAAAACCTCAACAAAAGCTAGGTCTGCTATATAAATAAAAAAAAAGTCCTTACTCCTCCAAAATCACTGTGCTCTCAAGACAAAAACCTGGTTGCAACCTACAAACCAAAAAAGTGTGGGACAAAGTCTTGACTCGCACTGCATAACCAAACTATGGAATAATATCTCATATTCAATCAGAACTCTATCAAGCCTCCATGTATTTAAGTCCTCTCTCAAAGAATTTCTCACTAACTCATGGCTATGCCCATGTACCTCTCCTGTATGATCTACATCAAGAAGTGCCTTATATTCTTACTAACATTTCATCATACTATCTATCTATCTGTACCTTTCAACACCTGCCCTCTTCCCATTCTTAGGGGGGACACGTATTATCATTTTTGATTATTCCCTAGCATAGTAGGCTATGCTTCTAATACTTTTGTATATACTGATTGTCTTATTTAATTGCATGTTTTTAATTTATTATTACATCACTGGTGTCTACTCATGCTTTGTTCTATCCTATTTATTCCACTGTCAAATTGTATGCGTGTGTGTGTGTGTATATATATATATATATATATATATATATATATATATATATATATATACCTTTTAATTACATCTGTACTACTGTTTTATTTGATGTTATTTAACTCCGTGGAGGTTTTCTCCCCAGGCCTCCACTGAAAATGAGTTTTTATTCTTGAGACAGACTTCTCTGGCAAGCAAATATCAATAAATAAATATCTGTATTTGGTCCAATAACAGTTCTTTAAAAATCGGTCTGTCCAGACATAATATTCACCACGCTATTGAAAGCAATGTGGAGAGTAAAAAATCCTTTATTGACAGTGAGCGCTTTCGCCATTCGGCTTCTTCAGACTGTAAAACAACTGACAAACTTCAATCATCTGTTTAAATACTGCTGTATATATTCTTATTGGTCAAACATTTAAATATACCAACCAATACACATTGTGTGAAATTCGGAACATACAAATTCAATAAAGTGTAACATTCATAGTTCATTGTATTAAAAATACTCTCGTTGAACACTGAAATAGATTTCTAAAAAACATTTATCTCTATAAAAATTAAAGCAAATAAGTGAGCGTGTACCGCACAATGTCATAGTAGTTACGCTCAAAACTATCATAAAACAATGCATGGTAGGGTCAGTCTTCCATTTAGTAACAAACATTACTATCCAAACCAACAAGTGGATTAACGGAGGAACCCTTACCCCCTGATGCTATAATGGTGTCGTTCAGCGCTCACTGTCAATAAAGGATTTTTTACTCTCCACATTGCTTTCAATAGCGTGGTGAATATTATGTCTGGACAGACCGATTTTTAAAGAACTGTTATTGGGCCACTGTTCACCAGCACACGTTGCTTTTTGGTTTATATCGTTTCACATTTTGCTGGTGTTTTACCCTACGTCCTGGAGTGATTTTTGGACTTTATAAAAATATCTGTATTTGTCTAGCTAGCTATATGGTTGTGCCTATATTTCAAATATGAAAATGAAAGAAGAATGCATTGTTGTTATGCAGCCTTCCGAATTACTAGGATTTAAATGATGCTGAAGCTGATGCATGAATGTTTGTGCTCTTGGATATCAGGAGAAAAAAACTGTAAAATCAGTTTTTGTGAGCTGTACGCATAATATATACTGTATCAAAGTACACAATTTATAAATATGGAATATGCTGTTGTACTACAGCCCAAGACAATCATGCGGCATGTCCTGTCAATGTGAGTGCAAGGGTAGCTCAACAAAATTACTTTTCGCAAGTATGAGCTGTGCAAACGTGCATCCATAATATATACACTCTCTCTCACTCTGTTTGTATTTAATGCATACACACACATAAATATATATATATATATATATATATATATATATATATATATATATATATATATATATATATGCACACATGTATCTATGTAGATATGTCTGCATGTATGTCTGTATGGATTACATTCAAAACATTGAAAGTTCTGCATGTCATATCTCAAAACATCAACCATGAATGATTTAAACACACAACATTGACAAAAAAATAAATAAAACTCATGTTATACAGGTGTGCAAGCCACCCTGCAACCCCTACACCACCCTACTTATACATACCAGCTCTAAGATTGCAATACAGTGAAGAAAGGACAAAAGTCAGTGCCTTACCGTAATCTCAGACAACATGTTACTGGCTTCATTAAAACTGCTGCACAAGCCAGTTGAACTTGTGAGTTTCAACCTTTCAGGGTCAATACTTTGGGAGTTTCCATTCCGAGCATTCAATGCTCTGAGTGCATCCTATACACCCACACACACACACACACACACACACACACACACACACACACACACACACATATATATATATATATATATCTACACACACACACACACACACACACACACACACACACACACATCTAGATATATATATATATGTATATATATATATATATATATATATATATATATATATATATATATATATATATATATATATAAACACACACACATCCATCCACCCAAAACTCCTTTTCCCATTTTTTTGCACATAGGGTTGGGATGTTACTTCAGCAGTGAGACTCACACCGCCGGGTGGCTATATACATACATACATATATATATGTATATATATATATATATATATATATATATATATATATATATATATATGTATATATATATATATATCTGTGTGTGTGTGTGTGTGTGTGTGTGTACATATACATATACATATACATATCTATATATATATTTATATATATATATATATATATATATATATATATATATAGGTCTACTTTACATGGTCGACTTTTCACAAAGTCAACTTTCACATGGCCGAGACCTTATGATCGACTTTCGGAAAGCCGACCATGTAAAATAAACACAAAAAAATACAACAAACACTTACCTTAAAACTGTTAGCATGGGGGCAAGCTCTTCTGCCCCCCCCCCCTAACTTAAACCTACCAACTCTGAGATTGCACTACAGTGCGGAAGAGGGAAATTTTCCCAGTCCACACTGTATGGAGATTGTGCTTCCCCATGGTCAGCTTTTCCAAAGTCAATCATATGGTCTCGGCCATATGAAAGTCAACTTTGTGAAAAGCTGACCATGTAAAGTATAGACCTATATATATATATATATATATATATATATCTATATATATATATATATATATATATATATATATATATATATATATAGATAGATATATATATATATATATATATATATATATATATATATATAGATATATGTATATACATATAGATATATCTATCTGTGTGTGTGTGTGTGTATATATATATATATATATATATATGTATATATTTCCACATATATGGGTCTACTACCATAGATCGAAAATACAGGATTTTGAAATACGATAGTAGTGTCCCACTAATGCGGAAGTGCACTTCAACGAGAGTGCACTTTTGTGAAATTCACTAGAACAAACAAAGGGTTAGGGCTTGGGTAATGGATAGTGGATAGCTGGTAGGGCTATCCACTATCCTTAACCCAAGCACCCAAGCCCTAACCCTAAGGTCCGTCACTACTGCACCACAGTGCAGGAAATGTCCCATTCGACTTAGTGACTTCCGTGAAAGTGCAGTTTCTTTGAAGTGCACTTTCGCTTTAGTAGGACACTACTATCGTATTTCAAAATCGTGTAATTTCAATCTATGGTAGTAGACCCATGTGTGTGGATATATATTCACTAGACACTAGACATCTGCAACAACTGGAGAGGCTGCAAAAGTACCTCACAAAGAGGATCCTAGGCCTTAAACACTTGCCCTATATGGACAGACTCAAAAAACTCCAACTATTCTCTTTACGATATTGCCTACTTAGAGGCAATCTCTGCTTGACTTACAAAGCCATGTCTGACCCAGCTCTGTTAGAAATGCTACATCTAAAGAAATCCCAATCGCTCTGCACCACACACTCCAGAGACCTCAACCTCATTACACAATCAACAGAACATGCTGGAGGGATAGGTTCATAACCCAGAGACTGCCCCTGCTATGGAATAGACTCCCCATACTTGTCAAGCAGAGCACCTCACTGACCCTCTTCAAGAGAAATCTTGATGCGTGGATGGAAAATAGAAAATTCACGCCGGGGATCACTCCCGTGACTCTATTCAACAGAGGCACTAGGAACTAAGGTTGTCTGGCATGATGCCAGGGTAATCCTATCGGCTAGGCTTATAAAGGCTCCAGGGCCATTAGCCTAGTACACACCTATGAACCGAAAAACCTATATCTATATATATATACATATATATATATATATATGTCTGTGTGTGTGTGTGTGTGTGTGTGTGTGTGTGTGTGTGTGTGCATTTATATCATAATATTTAGTTTTTGGAAAGTTGAACTTCATATGGTAAAGACCATATGTTCAACATTCTGAAAACTCAAAACATTTGTATGGAAGTCGCTGTACAGTTAGGCAGTGAGGATCAGGGAGTTTACCGTTATCCTCATTGCAGTGCGATCTCACAGTTGGGATGTATAATTTGCAGGAGGTGGGGGGTGCAGGGGGGGCTTGCCTTCCTGCAAAAATATAGATTTGTATTGTTTTGTTTTGTTCAAGTCTTTGAAAGTTGAATATATGGTCCTGACCATATAAATTTCTGGTTTCCAAAAACTTGATAATCAGACATAAACCCATATATATATATATATGTATATATATATATATATATATATATATATATATATATATATATATATATATATATATATATATTTTATAAATAGATAAAGATACATGTACAGATACAGAGATAAATATAGGTGTATATATATTTGCATTTTCAAAAGTTTCAAAATAAAGCAAATAATTCTTCCATTAGAGTACTGAGTCCACACAATCCTTCTGAGATATTGGCAGTTTATTAAAGAAAAGGAAGGTCCAAAGCAGGCTTCTCCCATCCCCAACTTTGAGGTCTAAAAACAAGTACTTCCACAAGGAATAATCCACAGGTCATGCTCCACGGGTCACCCCTACTGGGTCTTTCCTCACTCCATGCTTCCAAGTTTTCCTTTCAAATGAATCCTTATTTGAGGAACTGATTTCCTGAGTTTAGCCCTCCAGGCTACTCCACTGTGTGTTATAGCTACTGTTGAGAGAGAGCTAGAGAGATTATTTTCCTATTGACTGGGTAGGACTGGGTGGGATGGTTGGTCTACCAACCCTTTTCACCCATAACACATAATTCAATTCTGAAAGTATATGACAGAAAGTTATAGTATATGACGGAGTACAGAATCCTATCATGTAGCTGTACTGAACAGCTAAACAGTACCCAATAACATTGTCAGTATACAATAAAAAAGAACAAAAAGAAAGTGAAGGAAAACAAAACAAAAAGAAAAAGAAAAATAGATCAGCATTTGTTACTATATTTGATTTGAATGTAGTGCAATTGGTCTACTTCTATAAACCAAATCTCACAAGTTCAGTATGACTGGATAATGTTATTTGGAATTTTTTTAAATTGATAAGTATGTATTTGTTTAGTTAATTGGTATGAAGAAATGAGCTTGGTATTTGCAAAAGTGCTTACCAATAAGTACTTAATAAACCAGAGTTTTTTGTATCCTGGCCGTGTTTCGGACTGTACCCTTTTTTGATTTCTATTAGTTTTTACTGTAGTGAACAGTCCGTTTATGTTAGTTTCTGGTGTGTCTTTCATTTTAGTTATATTCAGTCATTTGTAATAGTTATGATAACATTTCCATTTATCATGTTATAATTTAATCATACATATTTAACTTTGAAAGCCCTTCCATAAAATTTCTGTTTGGCGTGTGCTGACATAATCCAAAAAAACGGCCTTGGTTGCAACAAGATGAAGAAAGATAAAAAATTCCAAATAAGCAACTTAGAAGTGCTTAAAAAAAGAGAACTTTAATTTAACAAATAAAACTAAAAATAAATCAGATACATCCAGTAAATCAAGCGCTTTCATCTTTATTTATTTAGTTTTTGACTTTATCAAGACAGAGCATGCCCCAACTGCTAGTAAATTTATAATACAAAGTTAATTACTGAACCAGTCGAAATCCAGAGTTCATGAATAATTCATGAGCAATAACTATACCTACAATTTACATCTAATAATGTCAAATAACCACACATAAAAGATTCATCATCCTAAATATTACCCACTATAATACATATAAATACATAACTAAAAAATACATTATTAAAAAATCTAATAAAAACTCAACATTTCCTATATGTTGTACACCTCAAATAACCCTGATATATTATAGTATAAATACATGTATAAATACATAATAGATACAGTATAAAATTCACCAATGTATACATATAAGACATAAAAATAATGCATATGTTTCAACTTTTAAGAATTACAAGAACATTTCTTTAAAAGCATCATCTGTCTAAAGCTTTTAATCTTAAAAAGCAAGTAATTGCAACAGATTCATTTAAGCCTGGCCATTGAGTTGCATTTGTTCTCAACTTCCATAAGGCCTAACTTCTCTCCAAATATAAAGTCCAAGATCCACCTCTTGGGTCTAGTTCAATAACTTCAATAACAGTGAATTTAAAGTCATGTCCAGGCCATTCCATACAATGTTTTGCAAGGGCAATGGTTTATTTTTGCAGTCTGATATCCCCCTCAAATGTTCATAAATATGGTTTTTAAGTTTCCTTTCTGTCTTTCCAATATAAAAACAAGCACATTTGGAACAGAAAGCACAATAAACCACCTTTATACCATTTATGTTAAATTTTGACCCTTCCTTAATATATTGGCAATAATTGCATGCCCCACACTTCTTCATATGGCCCTCATTCTGTATCTGGTAACTCCTTTCAAAGATGTTCTTTAAGGTTTGTCCCTTTCTATATACCACAATAGGCTTTTCACTTATGCATTGTCTAACGTCATTACTTGAGGTCAAAATTATCCAAATGTTATCCAAAATCCTATATGTTTATATATATATATATATATATATATATATATATATATATGTTTAGGAAATGTTGAGTTTGTATTAGATTTTTTAATAACAGATTTTTTAGTTATGTATTTATATGTATTATAGTAGGTAATATTTAGGATGATGAATGTTTTATGTGTGGTCATTGCTCATGAATTATTCATAAACCCTGGATGTTGACTGGTTCAGTAATTAACTTTGTATTATAAATTTACTAGCAGTTGGGGCATGCTCTTTCTTGATAAAGTCTCCAAGTGGTCGGTGATGAAAGTGCTTGATTTACTGGATGTATCTGATTTATTTTTAGCTTTATTTGTTAAATTAAAGTTCTCTTTTTTTAATCACTTCTTAGTTGCTTATTTGGAATTTTTTATCTTTCTTCATCTCGTTGCAACCGAGGCCATTTTTTTGAATTGTGTTTTGTTTTTTGGCCTTTAAAAGTGTGCTGACATAACCTGAAGTTAAAAAAGCCATTGTGTAAAATTTGTGTTTGGCGTGTGCTGACATAACCTGAAGTTAAAAAAGCCATTGTGTAAAATTTGTGTTTGGCGTGTGCTGACATAACCTTAAATTAATCATTCCCATATCTATTTTAAATGTCACTTTGTATGCTGATCTGAATATAGTTAAGCAGAGACTGCTCTGAACTTGCTTGCTGTGTTTATCATTCTTTTCTTATCCTCCTTTATAACTACGTCACACTCTCAGTTAAAATTTTTTTTTTACTCCATTTTTTTTATGAATTTTTCAAATAATTCCATTGTATAATAATCTTAATACATTTTCTGATAAGTAAAACAGTATGATTAACTATATACAATATTTACAGTTGGCCTGAAATTAAATTATTATATTGATCAGTCTAGTCAGAGTAACATCATATTAATGAGAGATCAATTGTTCCTTTTTCTTTCACTCTAATTAAGAGTTTGAATTCAAGTTTAGTGTCTCAATAAGTGATAGTATTTTTCCCATGGATTCTTGTTCCATCGTCTTGGTGCTATTCTTAGTTATTTTACTCTGGTTTCCAATAATGCAGTTTCCTTCAATATTAGCAGGAATTCTTTAAATGATGGTTCCAGATTTGATTTCCATTTTCTGGTAATGCATTTTCTAGCATTTGCTAGAATGTTCCATAGTAGGTAGAGATTGCTATTATTTAATTTTAAATTCTCATTAACATTCAACAAAATTAGAACTTTACTTACTGCAAATGTATCTGAGAATATGGCTTGTATGAAATTGCTGACATCTTCCCAAATTTTTTTAACTTTAATACAGTCATGAAATACATGTATCCAATCTGCTTTACAACTCTGCAAGCATCTCCAACATGTAACATTATTAGAAGTATTACTTTTTAAAATCTATTTGGAGTAAAAAAAGGTCTATGCAAAAATTACCATGTTTAAATTCTCCAAAATTATATGTTGGATGTCAATTTAACAGAATTTAGTATTTTGGTTTCATTTTCCAGGGATAAATTTATTGAATGACCTTTTGTCATATGATTCCAAAATGTTTGATTGATTTTAACTTTATAATTTATTAAAATTTTATATAATTTTGATGTCAAATTTTCCCAGTTTTGGTTATTGTATACTATTTATATAAATGAGTTATAAGTGTAGGTTTATCTCTAAAAGAAGAATTGTTAATTATTCTGCATAGATCTTGTGAGTATTGTAATATACTTTGTAATAATACCCAGTCCGATGTAGAGAGATTATAAGTTTTTATTATAAGTTAACTATCCAAAACCTTATGTTCAGTAATGCATTGTTGCCAGCAAATTAATCGTGCCTTTTCCCAAGTAATGAAAACCGTCCTATGCATTTTGTTTGGAAAATTTCTTGTTACAGTGAAAGGATATAAACGTTCTAGCCATAACTTCATATCTGTATTAGAAGTTACAAATCTTCTAAATGAATTATACATATCATTTAAGTATTTTAGATTAGTAGATTTTGTTAGATTATATTGACGACTAGTGCATAATATATGCCATGGTTTATTAATATGATTGTCTATCATTAAATTCTTTAAAATGGTATTTTCATTTGAATAAATAACAGTGTGGAGAAATTTCCAGTTAGAAGAATAGCACGGATCTATCCAGTTTATAATTATTTTAAAAATGGAGACTCTAATATAAGTTTCAATATCCGGGAAATTGATTCCACCTAGTTTCCATGGTCTAATATGCTGTGTTTAAGCTATTCTATTTTTGTTAGGATGCCAAAGAAATCTTAATAATAATGTATTTATTTCCTTTAAAAATATGTGTCTGGTATTACTGGAATAGCTTGTGCTATATATAGAATTTTTGGAAGTAATATTTTTATTACTTGCAATCTATCTTCAAATGTTATATATATATTTTGTTCCATTTTATTATATTTGACTTTATTGTGTCTATGTTTGTGTCTATGATTTCCCTGTAATTTATATTTACATTTTTTTCTAATGTTGTACTTAATGTTATACCTAGATAGTTTAAAGTGAGAAATTGTTTACCAATTATATGATTATCATTTATTTGAAAATCATTTTTTTATTCAATATCATCATCATTTTGTTACAATGTAATCCTGAAATTGAATAAAATTTATCAACTTGTATATCTAATTCTTTTAATGCATTTTTAGAAGTAGATGTGGTAAGAAGAATATCATCTGCAAATAACATTATTTTTGAATTATATTGATTGTTTATACTTTCTATTTTGGGATTGTTTCATATTGAGATGGCAAATATTTCAATGGCTAATGCAAATAATATGGGGGACATGGGACAACCTTGTTTTGTGCCTTTTGTCAATATTATTGATTCAGAGGTGAAAGGTCCTAATTTTACACATGCTAAATTGTTTTTATATATGTTCTTTATTAATGAAATAAAGGAGCTAGGAAACTCATAATACTTTAATATTTTAAACAAGAAATCCCAGTTTAAGGAGTCAAAAGCTTTCTCTATCATTTTTTGTATTCTTTTGTCTTTTCATATAATCCATAAGTTTAATATAGATTTTACTATAGGTTAAAGAAATATTTTATAAACTTTTTATATAAGACCCATCTCGTTTATTCATTCAAATGTAACAGTTTTAACTTTCTTTCAACAAAAACTATTAAACCAACTATATTTTTATTTAGGATAAGCTTACTGATTAAAAAATATCAGACTCAGAATACCCACTGAAGTACATTGTAGTATTTCCTTTGTTGTGCAGCTTAGCTATGGTGCAGTAAATGAGTTTCTATGCATGACAAAAGTAAATTAAATTCTAATTAAAAGATATAATCATAACTAGAATCAGTAAAAAATGATATGTCTGCATTTGCACATGTGCACATTGTCAAATCTAGCCATGTGGATGATAAACATATTTGTGTATTGTCACTATTTTGTGCTCATCTCTGTGCTTATACACATACAGACTCATATTTCCATGTTAGAGATTTGTAGAATAAATCACTTGACTATGTTTCTTTCATTCTTACAGAGTTAGTATACAGTGTTTTCCTGAACTGAGTAGACTTATTTCTTCCTATTGTTTAGCCTTGTCTTATCATTACTTTTATTATAAAGTACTTCAGATTTATTCCAACTAAATATTCTGAGTCTATCCAAGAGTTTTACAATATACAAGTCAATTCTCCTTTTGAAATACAATCTATTAAAGAGTTAAACATCAATCTAAGAGAGATTTTCAGCATGTTTATGATTGGCAGCAGACTGCTGTTATACCTGTCACTAACTCTACATAATGTAGTCTACTTTTCTATGTCAGTGCTGTGGAAAATTAAAATTGTATCTGTTGTCAGTTGTAAAATATCATGTCACTGCATTTTACAGATTAACTGTCCATCAGTATTTTAGAATTGCTGGAATTTCATGTTTAAATCCACTCAACTTATTAACCATATATCCTTTGAATGTGCTATGCTATGTGTACTGAATGTCATAATGAGATAATAAAGTGGTAGAACAGCCCAATACACTCTATAGAACTTTGATGTATATATTTTAAATACTTGTGCCAAAAAATGTATATGCATTACAGAAACAAACAGGCATTAACAGGTATGTATGACACACTGCTGCCTATTACATTACAGGATATCCCTGTCCAGTAAACAACAGCTAGAACTGGAATGCTTTGGTCTTTAACATCTAATTGTACATTGTGCTAGTCAGCCAACTATTTCATGCAAGCAAATGCTAGAAGGGTGGCATCTTACAGAATTACCATTTATTTTGGAATTAGCAAATACCTCATACACTAAAAAAAAAAATCTGTTAATGATCAGTCATCTGTCCTGCACTATTTTTTTAACAAAGACACACATGTACTCACACTCACACACACGCACACACACACACACACACACACACACACACACACACACACACACATGCACACACACAGGCATGTAAATATTTTTAATTAAAACAATGTTAAAATCTGTCACAGGATTTTTTTATAAGCAGTACAACAGCTACAGTCAAGAAGGTCCAAATATAACTTTGAAATCAGAAGCTTTTGGAAGATAAAATAAATTCTGTACATAAAATTCGAAACATTTTCCTGACCATTTCCTGAATGTTTTTAACATTAATAATCAGTGTGTTATCAGGACTATATTAAGAGGGTGCTTGTCACTTTAAGACTAACAGGAAGTGTACAGCTGTATTGACGTGAAAACTCTTGGTATCTTGACTAACAGTTTATACACTGAATCCCTGCCACTCACCACTCTGTAAAAGTAACTGTTCTTATTTATATTTATATTTTAGTGATTTAGTTTGTGTACTAGTATAGTGGGCTTTTCTTTTCACATTGAATTTTATAATTGTTGTAGTCCGATAAAGCTGAATGTGCTCATACTATTTTTTTCCTTTTTCTTCCTCTCTCCCTAGTAAGACTATACTGTATTCTGTCCTCTTTCTCTCTCTTTTACATCGTTGTATCCTAGTAGAGCGTGAGTGCAAGCTATTAGTGTTACTGTGGTGTTGAATTATTACAAGGACGCTATTCATGTGTTCGCAAGTGTGTTTGACTGTGAAATGAGCTTGCAGCTTCTTGTAAACAGCCGTTATTTATTCATATCCTCGTCAGACAGTTCGTGTAAAGAAAAAAAAAGAGAGATGATGCTTTTAAACTGTAACAATGGAGTGTTCAACACCGATCAGTTATATAACTACTAAATTTATATTTTTTTACTGATACCTATTGCTTATTGCTTAATATCTTGTAGCCACATGAAACCCGATGGTTACAAGCCATCTATATGAGCTGCATGTCAGTATTCCTTAATGGAAACTCCCAGATCATTCACTGTTCTTCTCCTTCCTCTCTCCACCTCCCGTTCTCAATTCTATCCCATCAAGACAATCTAAAGTAATTAAAATGAGCTTTTTGAAAGAAACAATCCCTACAATATTACACATATAAATTTGATATGAGTGTCATGCTAACCACTTGACACAAGCAGCCTCATCCTATAATAAGTAGAGTTGAAGCATCACTGTATTAAAAAAGAAAAACAGAAGGATTATAAACAATATTATGCATATTGAGACAACTAAAAAAAATAAATGTACATACGTTTTGGTTTCAGTTTCCTTTGGTATATATTTCACTTTTTAGTAGAATCTTTGAGAATATTTAAACTTGTTGCATTTTTTATTTCAGTTCTTTGTTTCTTCTTCTTTACATCAGTCCAGGAATTTTTTTATTGGGATCTTTTCAGTGAGTTAGATGTTGAACAGTCCATTTCTTCTGTAATTGTAATTATATTATTGTTCTTGATAAAAGAAGCTGCCTCATCTATGTTGTCGAAGGTTCTCATTTCATCTGAGTAAAGAATCTTGATTTTTGCAGGGTATGTAAGTTGAGCCTTGCTTTTGTTTTGATTCAGGAATTTTACAAATGGCCATGCATTCTTCCTTAAACCTAGAACTCTAGTTGAATAGTCATTATCAAATCTTATTTGGTGTTGTTTATACTTTAAAGGACTTTTCCTCCATGCTGACTTTAGTATAAGTTCTTTATCACGGTATGATAAAAACTTTATTACAATGGATCTAGGAGAAGTACTAGGAGATGATGATACAGGTTTTCCTATGGCTCAATGAGCCCTTTCTATGCCATTTGACAGTCCTTTTAGGTATAAGAATTCCAGCAACCAGGAATTTAAAAATAAAATAATGTCCTCACCCTCAGCTTTTCCGGAAGACCAAATATTCTGATATTTGTGCGCCTTTCTCTAAATCATCTATCTTGTTGATTAACCAGTTATTTTGTTATAAGAGACATTCACTTTGGTTCTCGTTTTCCTTCAACCTTCCATCTATATCAGAGAGAGATGTTTCAATGTCCATTATTTTTGTTTGTTGCTGCTGTAATAATTCTTTAAAGACATCTGTTTGTTTTTGGCAGTTCTCTTTTAGATTTTCAAGGTTGTCCTTAAAATTATCCATTTTCAATGACAGCTCCAGCAGTACAGAGGACATCAGTTGGATTTCCTTCTTCAAGGCTGTTTCAGAGAGTGAGTTCTTTGAGTTATTCATTTCCAAGTGGCTATAGTAGTCTCCAGATTAATTTGACAGGAAAATATTGACAAAAAGCTTTCAAAGTTAGTACACTATTAGTTCATAAGTTTATCAATAATAGTTGGATATTTTTGTTCGATGAAATTAATTATTTTCCTGTCATTTGAACTAGTTTTGTGGAGCTCTAAAAAAATGCTGTTACCAGTTAGCCATTCAGGCTCCGCCCTCTCAGTTTAAATTTTTTGACAGTTGACATGATGTGCTCTAAAGACAAAAGAGATGGTGGTTCCTGATATATATATATATATATATATATATATATATATATATATATATATATATGTTGCTCTGAACTTTAAGTAAAAGGCATTTTGGTGGTAGATGTGACTGCTTTGCCACTGTCATGATTCAGAACAGCCTATGGCAGGAATCCATGAGGTGTTTTCACCAGTCTCTAAGTTCTTGAGAAGTGCACTGTAATTTAATTCCTTACTTGATTAAGAAAATAGTCTGATAGCCCTTGTTTTGTTTAATAGCTATTTCCAGGAAAACCATAAGTCCATAAGACCCAGCACCCTGCTAAGAAATATCCATTCTCAAGTACTCATTTGCTTGCAAATTAACTTGCTTGCAGGCTGTCTGCTTTTTAGGCTTTAGCAACAGGGGCTCATCATCCAAACACATGACGTGTTTTATCCGAAAATTATCTGCTGTTTTACTCCTGACCGTCTGAAATTACTTCCTGTACATAGTCCATTCATTGCAATTATGCTGTCAGGCACCAGATTGTCACTTTACATATATTTTGTTACTTTGAAATACTCTGTTTCCATTTGCTCTTTTTCTGTTATGTCACCCAAATAAACTGCCATCTCATTCTGAGGTTATTCCACCATTATCTCACCCATACTCAGTAATACTGTCACCTTCCAATGCTAACTTTTTAACATGCCAGTGACTATTATTATGTTGTCCCAGTTATCCACTTGTTAGCCTCTTCAATAAATATAATATCAACCTGTCCCTGTTATCGTATATTGTACAAGCAAGAAACCATTTCCAGTCACTGCAAGACATATCTCATTCTTTCTGCAAATCTGATTAAAGGTAGGCGATTTAGAATCAACATTAACAATATATTTGATAGGCAAGATGGTACCTCATGGAAATGGTAAATCACTTGAGGATTAGGAAGATGTTTACCTGTCCTGAAGAGCAGAATGCCACTAGCATTATGGACATAGTGGGAATTGCTGATTCATGACTGACAGAGAACGCTCATTCCATCCAGACCTTGTTAAGGGATTTAACAGTTACTATAGGAAATAGTTAATGCTTAGAGATAAGCAGCACCATCATTCTAGAATATTTAAAAGGTAGGGAGTCCCTTTCAATATGGGTACTAGAAACAGAAGCAGCAACTCTACACAGGAGTATAATCAGGTTTCTAGTTGTAACCAAATTGTTAAGTCTTTCAAACATGGATGTGTGGAAGGTGACTCGATCCATTTATGTCAGGAACTTATAATAACTGATTTATGTTCAGAGACCCAACCATAATTCATGGTAGTATGTGGAGCTTTAGCTGATCTGATGCTGTATTAGTTATGACAAAAACAAGTGCAAGCACTGAAAGGGTTTTACGTGTTTGAAAAAAACAATGTTGCCATATAGACAGTGACAAAAAGTGTCAACAGCTTTCAGTTTTAAAAGCTGTTCCCTTGATGCTGTTGTGTGCTGGCCACCACTGACCAATGTTATGCTGTAGCATGAGATTAGAATGAAACAGCAACAGGAGATGCTTACATAAGAAAGATTCTTAACAAAGTTGTCTTTTTCCTGAGTTTGTGGCATAATCATGGCACACCATACTATTTGGGACAAGCCTAAAATAAATAATGTACAAGGTGCTAATATTATCACAAACCAATGACTGAATGTACCTAGTTTCTCTCTCAGCTAAGAATATCTTTTCATCAAGAGTTTAAGAGAAGTGAATGGTTTGATATACGGTGATGTAAAGTAGCCATCCTGACTTATAAAGATAATGAGCATGATCCCTTAATTGCCAGCCAGATAATTTATGCACAGCATATCCAAGATACTGAAACAGATACTGAAGCAGATATATTGCAAATTCTGGAAAGTATATTAAAAATAAGGGTTAAACAGAATGGAGGCAACATGCATATTCTTTGGGCATGACCACTATTAAAGCTCACTTATGATTTTGGGAAGCATCTCTGAACAGAGTGTGGCATGCAGGTGGACATGGCATTCATAGTTTCCATGTGAGAAGTATTTAACACAGTAGATTATAATGGCTGCAAAACTGAACCATGAAGAACTTGAACCAAGTATTAGTTGGTGACTGATGAGAAGAAAAAAACAGAGGAAAAAAACTGAGAGTTGAAAATGTATCCTGGTACACAATGAATTGGGGGATGCCTCATAATAGAAATGACAATGAGGATATGGCACAGTAATGCAAAGTTGTGTGTTTGAGTTGTGTCTGCTTAAGTTCAGAAAGGGAACATGAAAAATGCAGAAGGTCTAAATGAATAACTGAGTTAATAAAAATGTTAAAAACAACTGGCGTTTAAACATGGAAAAATTTGTGGTTATGAGACTGGGGAGGTATAACAGTGGGATCTATATTATTATTACAGTGAAGTTTAGCTTGTCGAACATCGAAATGTTGACAGCTAAACAGTGAAAGCTTAAAACCGCGAACTTACAGTTCCACAAATTTTTTCATAGGGAAAAAATATGCTTGGTCATTATCGGGAACTTGCCCTTTTCCCTAATGTAGAGTGATTTCCGAGTTGGTATATTTAGTTAGTTGGCATGCTGGGTGCACAGCTCCACAAATTGGGGGGTGTGGGGAGTGAAGCCACCCACTTAATTAGGGTTTAAAAGTTTGTTTTAGTGTCGATGGCCAAGCAAAGTTTTTCCCTATGAAGAACTTCACGGAAGTGGACGTTCAGGGTTTTAAGATTTCGCTGTTTAGCTGTTGACATTTGGGTGTTCGACAAGCTTAGCAGTCGATTTTATACTATAGACCCTAACAGTGTCATAGCCTTTGGAGAACAGTGCAGTTATTAAGAAACTAGACATGTACTGCAATGTGAGTATCATAGTGGGTAATACAATACATTATGAGAACTCAGCTATAACCACTCAACAACAAACTGATTGAGTTAGACCCCTCAAAACACACACATACCTAAACTGCAGTTGACATCTTTAGCACAAAAGACAGTTCTGGACCCACACTCACCTTACTTGTATACGTTTATATCATATGACCATTTTACCCTTTGGTTTGGATGTTAGTTGGGGTATTTTGCAGGCACCTTAATCTTTACGGGCATCAGCTGGGTCTAAAGACTGTGTGTTTCTGACATATAGCTAAACTATGCACTTATGATATGCTGATGAGGTCAATAAAACGGACAAAACATGCACATCCTCTGCTAGTGGGGTTTGGCTTTATTAGGCTGAATTTTTTCATAGAGACATGAAAAGTAAAACATCATGAACATTCAGAAGCCATGTAGCTGAAACTCTTGGAGTCTTTAAGGGGTCATTTGCGTAAAAAACATGTGTCTCCATTACAGAATGTTTAAGGTATCACACAGTGAAAACTCTAGCTTGGCTGGGTTTTCTTGCAGTTTTTACTGAATGGTTTGTGTGTGTGACCTTTTTACCCTGTGGTTTGAATATATAATATATGATTATATTTCACAAATTCACTGACACCGACATCATCATACACTACATGAAACACAAAACAAAACAAAAAAGAAACAGCATTTTATACAGAGGGCAAATCCCCTACACACCCTTTGATAATTAAATATAAACCATCTCTGAATAATAAAACAATGGAGAAAGAGCAAAATCCCTTTTTCCACTGTGTAGTGATCTGCAAAAGAAAATGCTGGCATCTGCAATGAACCAACAGTTTGATAAAATAAGCTTCCCTCCCAAACTTTGGATGCAACAAACATGTGACAAAACACACTGAACCCACACATATCTAACTATCTCTCTCTCTTTAAATATCTATCTATCTTTATCTGTGAATACATACATACATATATATATATATATATATTATATATATATATATATATATATATATGTATATATGGTTCCCCTTTAGAAGATCGAATTACTGAAAGCTCAAAATTCACAAGCTCGGAGCCAGAATCTTGAGTTTTCAGTAACTCGAAATTCTACAGGGGAACACAAACAACCTAAAAACAGTTTTCCTATGTTTTTGCAGGGGGCAAGCCTCCCTGCACCCTCCACCCCCCCCTACTTAAATATACCATCTCCGAGATTGCACTTCAGCAAATAAAAGGGAATTCTCCCATTCCGCGCTATATGCATAAGTGCACAATGGGAGAACAGCCACTCCTCCGCTGAAGTCCGGTCACACAACACGCATATTATACCAGGAACAATGCAGGGGGACCTAGCTCCCTGCATACACGTAAGTACTTTTTTTTTTTTTTTACTTTTACAGCTTCCCTTTACAATTTCGAGTTACTGAAAACTCGAGATTCTGGGCTCAAGCTTGTGAATTTCAAGCTTTCAATAATTTGAACTTGTAAATGGGAACTATATATATATATATATATATATATATATATATATATATATATATATATATATATATACACTACACACACACACATATATATAGAGGTAGATATAGATACAGATATAGATATAGATATAGATACATATAGATACACATATATACACAGAGAGATAGATTACGTCTTTAGTGACTTAACTGTGGCATAAAGGCAACATCTGGTACAGGTAAAACAAAATCCTGTGGAAGCCACTTACATATGCAAACATATTCTAGGACCCTTTTGAAGAGGTGGAATCACTGTGAGATAGCATTCATGAGTTAGCATTCTCTGTGCAATACTTCTTCCAAGCAATGTTTGACTCTAATATTAACAAAAATGATTCATCAGGAAGAAATAGTAGCTTTGATGGCTATTACGATTTCTGAGAATTAAGATGACATGAGTACAGATTCCCCTGTTTGCAGCTATAATATAACCAAATTTGAAATTATGTACTTAATATATAGTACCCATGTAAAAAGGATCACACTGGTAAATTAGAATGAATACAAAAATGTTCACCTGTCTGATAATGGATATTGTTGATGTGCTGTACAAAGAAAGGTTGCCTGCTGGGCTTGCTATTTTTTAGCTAAGGAACACTGGGAGGGGTTCGTTTTGGTTTATAAAACAGTGAATGAGGAATTTTTGTTGATCTGTCTTGGTTTAAAACACCTGAACATAAATTCATTTTAAGAGTAAAGAGTACTAAATTAAGGTAAGAATAAAGAATAAGATCAAAAGGTCTTCTGGGAAAAGACAGCATGCCTTAAAGGAGTTAAATGTGTACTACGTTTGGATGCATTTATGAATGTAGCACCAAAGGTCTGTGGAAGACAGGTAGGGTGAAGCAATGTTATATTATGTTATGTTACACTGTGTTGTGAGGCTACTAGCAGGCATAACAAAACAAAAAGATTTGTAATCCTGCCAGATGGTATAGCACCGTTTATGGTACATCACAAAATACAATGTTCTTTAACTATAATGTCCCTTATATAATGGAAACTGTTGTCAGCCAGACCAGTCACATTCATATTGGATTAACTAAGCCTTGCCACTAGACCTTCATCTTGAGGAATACTTTTGGTGGGAATTTGTTATACACAGAGACTCCAGAACATGAGCCCAGTCAAAGAGTGCTTATACGCTAATAATCAACGATGTACAGAAATGCATACCTGTCCTACGTTTGGTGAAGTGAACACTGCACAATGCTTGCTATCTTACAGGATTGTTACTAACCTAGTACACATAACTCACAGTAGTTGTTGAGGATGACCCTTCACTATAGACAGCTTGACTTTCCTTACTGATTCATGGAATGTGAGGCCTCATCCCATGGATTACTGATTTCTGTGGGTTGCCTCACTCCAAGGGGCAATCCAGACTTACAGGTTAAAGCGAAAGGGGAACAGGGTGTGGCCGACAGTCAGAAGGCTGCAGGCATCCAAAAATAGAAAACATAATTTGAATTAATTTTGAGTAAACCCACTAACCATATTTTACTCATTCATCAAAAATATCCCAAACTCTACTCTCCCTTATTTTCTTAACCACAGAGTTATGGTAGCGAGTGACTTTATACTTTAAAAATCAACCTCTCATTAGACTAAATTAGGAAATACTGTGTTGGATTTCTATTTCACGTAAATGATTAGTTCTCCCATCAGTCCAAACCCCATGCACTTCCTGTGAGAATGGATATTGTCAAATTAGTTCTAGAAGCTGCTAACCATTTAATTATCTTGCCATCCCTGAATGCCTTATGCTTTCTTTATGTTTAAGTTATTCTACTCAAAGGAATGCTTTGTTTTGAAAAAAAAAATACTAAAAACAAAACCAAACAAAAAAATGTATTAACCTCCTCTTATTATTTTATACTAACTCCACAAGTGCAGATTGTTAGAAAGGGAAAGATGGAGTAATACCGCACAATGGTTTCATGCATAAAGTGATTTTGCTATCTCTCCAAAGGTCAAAGAAATAACTGGAAATAAATCAAAACTGCAATAAAAACACAAAAACAAAAGTTGGTCAACTTCAATTCTGCTCTCTCCAATTAAATATAATAAATAACATATGGACAAAAATTAATCTAAAACCTGAAACCCAAAATGCCTACTGCAAACTGAACACAGGGTAGTAAGGGAAAGGAAGGTGATAAAACATTAAGAGAGAAAATAAAAGAAAGAAAAATGCTTCCACAAGACAAACTGTGAGAAGCTTCAAATACAACTTTGTGTTCGTTAATACAACAGATTTGTGAAAATCATTACACCCAGTGGCTACAGTGTCTTATGTGCAGAGAGACACAAATTCATAAAGTACCAGGATTTGCAGGCAGAAACAAGGGCAATGTGGAAAAAGGATACCTAGACACCTCCAGTAGTAGTAGGGGCAACAGGTCTTATATCTAAGGATGACTGTAAACTCTTTTTTATGTTACCAATACATGTAACTGTATACAAATTGCAGAAGTAGTCATTTCTGGGCACATTATGGGTGTTGTGAAGAGCACTTTTGGCTAACATCAAAGATTGAAGCAGAACTAATTTCATGAAGTTTAATCATACTTTGACTTAGGAATGGGGTCCATTCCTGTCATGGTATTAGAAACCCAAAAGACTTGGAGAAATTAAAAAAGAAACAGTATCAGCTCTGTAAATGAAAAAAATCACTAAATAGGCTAAAATATAAATAGATTAGGTTCATAGGTTCATAGGTAGGTACTAGGCTATCGGCCCTGGGGCCTATACAAGCCCAGCCAAAAAGGTACCCTGGCTTTTGCCACCAAAGAAAATTATTTTCCTGTGCCAGTGTGGAGCAGAGCCACAGAGGTAATCCCTGGGGTGAATTTCCTATTTCCCATCCAATCATCAAGATTTTTCTTGAAGAGTGCTAATGAGGAGCTTTGATTGATATAGATAGGTAGTTTATTTTTTATTCCAGAGTATGGGAAGTCTCTGGGACAGGAATCTATCCCTCCGGCATATTCTGTTTATTGTGGTGACAAGGATTAGGTCCCTAGAGCATGTAGCTCGGAGGGACTGGGATTTCTTTAAGTGGAGCATGTCCAACTGCTCTGGGTTTGACATAGCTTTGTATGTTAGGCAGAGATCACCTCTGAGTAGGCGATATGTGACGGAGTAAAGCTGGAGTTTTTTGAGACGGTTCATGAGGGCATCTGTTTGAGGCCAGTAATCCTCTTTGTGAGGTATTTCTGCGGCCTTTCCAGTTGTTGTAGATGTCTTGTGAGGTGCATACCAAAAAAGGCATTGTACTCTATAATGGGTCTAATGAGTGATGAGTAGAGGGGAACAATGACCTCTTTTTTTCTGGATGAAAAACCTTTTGTGATGAGGTGTGCCACGTAGAAGGATTTCCTGACTACTGTGGTGATGTGATTATCAAAGAAGAGACTATTGTCCACCTGTGTCCCAAGGTCTCATCACACTTTCAGTGTTAAGTATACTACCGCCTATGTTGTAGTTCATGGGTACAGAGTTTTTACCAAAGGGGATGACAATGCACTTTTTGGCATTGAGCTTGAGGCCATGGCTTTGACACCAGGCATCTGTCTCAGTGAGGGCCTTTTGTAGGATGTCTACATTGTTAGGAGTTTCGATTATGGCTCCTAGTTTTCAGTCATCTGCGAACTTTGTTAGCCAAAGACCTTCTGTGTTAGCCTGTACTTCAGAGAAGTATATACCAAACAGGAGAGGACCCAGGACTGAACCCTGTGGTACTCCACTTGTCACTGGTCTGAAGTCGGATTTAGAGTCTGCTACTTTCACATTGTGGGTTATGTCAGTGAGCCAGCTGGCAACCCATCTTGTGACATAGGGATTTATACCTAGTTTAGTGAGTTTATCTATAATTCTAGAGTGGGGATGGTGTCGAAAGGCTTGGCAAGATCTAGATAGGCTGTGTGAACCACCTTACCCTTGTCTACGGCTTTGGTGACTGCTTAAAAGAAGTCTATCAGGTTTAGGAGACAGGATCTGCCTTTTACAAACCCAAACTGGGTGGGATCCAGAGTTTGGAGATTACTAATGTCTTTGTTTATAAGTTCCATGATGATACATTCCATGGCCTTGTAGACCAGGCTCATCAGGCTAATGGGGCGGTAGTTCCCGGGGTCTGTGGTGGCTCCCCCCTTGTGGAATGGGATAACCGTTGCTGTGCGCCATTCAGCAGGTGAGGCTATGATTGAACATGGTACTTAGGTGGGGTGCCAGTTCGTTCTGTAGTTTGTGTAGAATGCAGCCTGGGATGTTGTCTGGTCCCATGGATGCTGTGTTCTTGGCTTTGGAGAGTGTGGTTTTTATCTGTGCAGCTGTGATTACAGGAACTTTGCATTCTTCTGGTATAGAGATGGGCTCTTTAGGGGGTAAGAGGGGGGCAAAGTTAGCACTGAACCTATCTGCCAGGATGTTGGCAATATCAGTTGGGTCTGTATATTTAGTGCCATTGTGCTGTAACTCAGAGCAGATCTGAGTGTTGCCATTGAGATTCTTGACATAGCTATAGAATGCTTTGTGGTTGTCTTTAGAATCAGTGGCAATTTTGGTTTCGTAACTAGCTTTGGAGGATTTTATCAGGGATCACAGCTTCTTACTGAGGCTGACCACGGAGCTCCTCCACTCGTGGGATTTTACTCTCTTTCGCAAGAGTTTCTTCCCTCTGTTGTACAATTTGTTTGACCACCAGATTGGCTTCCTTTTTTGGAGGATAGCGTCTTGGTTCTGTTTGGGATAGCACGATCCATGCACTCATGTAAGTGCTTATAAAGTCCAATTGTGTAGGATTCAGTAGTCGTAACTGTATTGTCCATCTGCATGGGTGTCATGAAATCCACCACTTCTGTCTTAAGAAGCATGAAGTTGGCTTTGGAGAAATTTTTTACCGTGCTTTCCTTAATGGGGGGTGGAGGCAGGATGTGGATATCTAGGGTAATTAGCTTATGGTCGGATCGCACCAATGAGGCATTGACTTCAGGTGTGGAACATCGGTCACTCATATTGGTAATGACTAGATCTAGGATATTGTTTCCCCTGGTGGGGGTGTGGATAAGTTGATCCAGGGCATTGGAGTTTATGAATTCCAGAAAGCGTTGAGCGAAGGAGTTGGCATGAGTAGTTTTCTCACTTAATGGTGGGGTAGTTGAAATCGTCCATTATTAGGGTGTTTGGTTGAACCCTAATATTTTCCAGTACATCAAGAAAAGAGGAGTGGGAATCCTGGGGCATGGTGGTTGATCTGTAGCAACCTACAATTTGGATTGCAGTTTTTCCCAGAGTTAGTTGCACTTGGATAACCTCGGCTGCATTATGCTAAGCAACTAGCCTGGAGGTGTGGATATCCTTAATGAATATGGACACACCTCCACCTTTGGTGTTCCGGTCCAGGTTACATGGCCGAAAAGTGTAGTATGAGTTATAGCCTGGTAGTGCAGGGGTGCTCTCTGGAGCCTTGATCCAGGTCTCAGTCACTGCACAGATATCAATGTTCTCCATTTTAAGGAGTGCCTCGAGTGAGTGCATTTTGAGATTTAGACTTCTAGCATTGAGTAGCATCACCCTCAGTTTTTGCTTGCCTGTTCCTGTGGTGAATTTGTCATTTGAACCTTGCCTAAACAAAGTACTATAGGGGCGGCAAGAACCTTAGCCAGTATCCAGAATCCCAGGGGTGACAGGTGCAGGCCATCTCTGGCAAAGCATCATAGTCTGTCAACCATGTCATCCCAGGCAGACAAATACTGGATCCCTTTAGAATGGTACCCGAAGCTTAGCCAATTGTTGAATTCAATCATTTTGTCCTTGTACTGTGGCATCATTCTAGGTGATGGCAGAATGCTACTCAGGGCTAGGGTCATACCTGCCTGGGCTACAAGATCAGAGAGCTCTTCCATGTCTCTTTTCATGTAGTCCAGGGAGGTATGTCTCAGGTCGTTCACACCAACATAGACAATGACAGAGTCATATTTGTACTTGTTGTGGAGTGACCTGAGTGCGTGGGTTATGCGGCGGATCCTGGCACCTGACAGGCAGCTGACAGTAACCTTCTCCTTGTTTAGCCTGGTGAGTGGGACATCAGTGTGCCTGACTATAGAGCTGCTATGACTAGTGTGTTGGGTACGTTGTTTTGCCTTATTGGCTGTGGTTGAGTGTCACACTGAGTCTGTGGGCTATGTGTCATTTGGGTTGTGTTGGGGGGTGGAGGTTGCTTGCATTTTTGCTTTGGAGGTCTCTGTTGCTTGAGCAGAATATTATTGAGAGCCTCCGTGAATGTTTTTGTGTTTCTATGTGTGGATTTTGGTGGTGCAGATTTAGTGAGACTATGTGATGAGTGTGGTGTGGTGGAAGTGTTTACCTTCTCCTCTTCACTGTCAAGTTCAGTCCAGTTTGGCTAGATAAATGCATCTCTCACAGGTTGTAGTGTTGGGTGGTAGGAGGAGAGGGTTGTCTGTGTACATGAGGCAATTTCTACATTGCCCCAAGATGCCCAGATTCATCAGATAGACAGGAGAGAACACTGGGAGTTGACCCTTAGACATGCCTGAATAAAAAAACTATTTTCCTCTAGATAAGTGAGGAAAGTGAGTACAAGAGCTGTTTTACTCTAAGCAAGTGAGGAAACTAAGTACTAAAACTGTATTCCTCTAGGTAATGAGGAAGGTTGAGTGCTGTAGTAATTAGCAGGTTATTTAGTGCTTACAAGTTCTGAACAAGTGCTGATCACGAATAAGCAAATTTAAACAAAGGTTGAGTGCTGTAGTAATTAGTAGGTTATTTAGTGCTTACAAGTTCTGAACAAGTGCTGATCACAAATAAGCAAATTCAAGTGCTAAAAGTAAGAATCTGTATCTGGACTAAACTAGTTACAGGAAAGGGGGGAAACAAGTGCAAATGTGGGCTTTTAAATCAGAAAGTTGAGAGAGATGGAAAAACTGCCCAAACTGCCAATAACTACAATTTCTGGGCCAGAACCACTCCTTATGTGGTAGATAGGTTACATAGTGCTTACCACTCCCGCTAATAAGCTAGAAGGCTTCCCTCCAACACAGAAAGCTTGGGGGTGGTGCTCAGAAGCTTACATACAGTCCTGGATACAGCAAATCTGAATCTGGACTACACTAGTTACAGGAAAGGTATTTTTTTATATATATATACAGAAAAGTAGCTAAAACAGCAGTCAAAACAATTCAAATGCAGTGCAAGCTGGCACACTTGAGTATGTAGCAATGTTAGACCAAACAGTTTAAAAAATGCAATTCAATTAAAAATGACTAAAAACAATGCAGAAGGAGTCTATTAGGTAGAATGAGGTAAAGAGATGGGACTGGGGGGAGTGTCCCAGATCAAATCTACAGTGGGGGCGGGCAACTGCAAAAACCTCCAAATTTAAACAACAACACAGGAATAGGAAGGGTGGGTATGGAAAAACCAACACCTTCAGCAGAGATCTGAAAAACTATACAGTGAAGCAAAAATAACAGTGCACAACTCTGAAGTCAGCCAGCAATGATATAAAATTAGTCAAACAACAATTGCCAGTACACAACTCTGAAGTGCCAGAAAAATATACTCAGCTCTGTATATCTCCAGATAGTTTGAAGAGCACTCTTTCAGGACACAGGAAGGCTCCAGCAATGATGAAAACCAATCCCACAGACTCCACAAAAGACACAAAATGTAAGCTTTACTTTACCAGTGTTTTCTGTTATGCAAAGAAAATTCAACAAAAACACACTCAAGTCAGTAAAAATAGAAATACAACTTCACAAAAGAGACCACAGGCTCAGCTATATAGTTCAGGGCAATAACTCCAATCTATGCACACACTGTTTCCTTTATGAACATTCAGTCACTGACTTGGATTTTAATTACTGCAAGATATTCCCACCTTAGCCTTGGACCATCCTGTGAACAAAGTCCCACTCTTGTAAATTAGGTCCTTTCATGTCCAAGATTCAAGTTTGCAGCAGGCTTGCCACATACATTACTGCCAACTTAAAAATCCATGAAGTGCAGGAACACAACCTAGTTCAGACAAATTGGTGGACAAATTAGATGGGAAACCATTGCTTCTTTCAGAAACACTTGGAAAAAGTAAATTTACAAGACAGTAGCAACCTCCTTAAGAAAAGACTAACATCCCAACTATTTATTCCTAAATCTTATTAAAATGGACTAGATCATTTGGTGGGAGGATGTACCTACATCCAAAATTATCCTTAATACTAAAAGAATAACACATTCTGGTTCAGCCACACTAGGAAATTATTTATTTTCCCATTATTATATCTACACATTCACAAAATCCAGAAAAATATTTTGTAAAATTCACAGTTTTATAGTACACAGTAATTTTTATTACATATAAAAAACATATACATAAATCATATCTCTCCCTCATACAAAAAACAACACAGGCTTCTGCAATATGCACCCCATGTCACCTACATCTATGACAATAAATTCATTCTTTACACCTCTTCTCTAACATCCTAAAACAGGATGCAGATTTTCTACTTATTTTATGTTGCAGTGTCCTCCCTAGTTTACATGAGAACCAAACATTTGTCTTTTCCATTACTTGTTTACATGGATTTCCAAACACTAGAGTATCTCCCTAATAATTCTAATCTATTATCCACAGCTGCTAACAATCTTTATTCAGTCACCTTCCCGCTTTACCTCAGCATTCTATTCCTTCTTCTTGGCTTACTAATAAACTTATCTTCCCTGTTTGCTTGCAGTTTTTACTCCATCTTTCCTACCTTCATTTGAACCCAGTCCTTATTCCCTTCCCATGTCTCCTCATTCACATAAAGTTCCTCGTCATGTGTTTACTAAGTCGCCCAGACCTTATCAAATTTCAGTGATCAGTTTCTTCATCTCACCTGCTACTAACTACAACTTCCCTCTCTCTGTGCATCCACACCAAACAATCAGAATTACAACCCATCCAAGACAAACCTAAAAAAAAAGTTATTCATACTCACCTTACCTGGCTCTAAACACCCACCACATATGCAGCTGATCTGCATTTTCAGTGCCACGTGTCCAACAGTTTGCAAATGTCTACCACCCTTCTTTAGATTTGTTTTAATGGCACCTATGTAGCATAAACCCATAAACATCTCCCACCAACCCAGTTTGCTTCATCACCTCTGCTAGTTTCCAAACTTCCTTCCATAACCCCCCATGTCACAGCACATCCTTGATATTGCAATATCCCTCAATTTGTCTGTAGATTCCTCTCCTCTTTGACTGCCAATCCTCTATAAATCCTTCCTGTCCATCTATTTGTTATCCTAGTCCAGCTATCCTCAATCTCCTCCTGTCCTTACCTATTCACATTCACCTGTCTTATTTTCTTCCATCCATTTTCCAGTTTCCTAACTTTTGAGCAGTTCCCTGTAAAACTACCAATCCACTTTATTAACACCATACATCTCTTGAAATTTCAGAAAACAAACAGGCCCCCATCTCTGCCTCTCCTCCAATACCTGCAATAGCCTGTATCCCTAAGAGATTCCATTTATGTAGTGTCGTACCTAGGTCTTGTAGGATATTCTCCCAACTCTTCTTCAACTCTATATTTTCCCATCTCCTTGAATTCAAATTTCTTCCCAAATACTTCTACAAATGTACCATTTTATCCCCTACTCTCTTTTCACTAAGTGCTGCATACCTCCCTTTCATCCCTTCTTCGGACAGTACCCACACCAGTGTCCCATCTTCTACTCCTCATTCTGCACATCATATTAATCACAGCTATATAACATGAAAATCTGAAGTCATTTAGTCACAGCTATATAACAATGAAAATCTGAAGTCCCTTCATCACAGCTATATAACATGAAAATCTGAAGGCCCTTAATCACAGCTATATAACATGAAAATCTGAAGGCCCATAATCACAGCTATATAACATGAAAATCTGAAGGCCCTTAATCAAAGCTATATAACAATGAAAATCTGAAGTCCCTTCATCACAGCTATATAACATGAAAATCTGAAGGCCCTTAATCACAGCTATATAACATGAAAATCTGAAGGCCCATAATCACAGCTATATAACATGAAAATCTGAAGGCCCTTAATCAAAGCTATATAACAATGAAAATCTGAAGTCCCTTCATCACAGCTATATAACATGAAAATCTGAAGGCCCTTAATCAAAGCTATATAACATGAAAATCTGAAGGCCCATAATCACAGCTATATAACATGAAAATCTGAAGGCCCTTAATCACAGCTATATAACAATTAATCACAGCTATATAACTTGAAAATCTGAAGGCCCTTAATCACAGCTATAAAAAAAAAAAGAAGCCTTAATCACAGCTATATAATAACATGAAAATCTGAAGGCCCTTAATCACAGCTATACCCTTAATCACAGCTATATAACAATGAAAATCTGAAGGCCCTTAATCACAGCTATATAACAATGAAACACAGCTATATAACAAGGCCCTTAATCACAGCTATATAACAATGAAAATCTGAAAGGCCCTTAATCACAGCTATATAACAATGAAAATCTGAAGGCTCTTAATCACAACTATGTAACAATGAAATACCTACCTATGAACCTATGAACCTATATAACAATGAAAATCTGAAAGGCCCTTAATCACAACTATATAGCAATGAAAATCTGAAGGCCCTTAATCACAGCTATATAACAATAAAAAGCATCTCATACCATTAGTAATACTTAAAAATACCACTCTTCTCTCACACTCTTTATCTTTCCTCTAAAATATTCTAATTACCTGTGACAGACATACAACAAACAACAAAAACAAACCTGAAGAAAGTGGACAACCCTGACACATGCTCCTCTCCACTCAGACCTCCACTGACCAATTTCCATCCTTAATTCCCTTTATAAAGCCCTCAACCCGTTTACTCATCTGCCTTCTATTGCCATTCTAATCAGTACTCTTTTCATGTAATCCCATGCAACAGTCAAAAGCTTCTTGTATGTTCATGACGACTGTCTCTGCCTTACCCTTCCCTTGCTTTTCTGCTCAAAATCCGAAGTCCCTTTATCACAGCTATATACCATGAAAATCTGAAGGCCCTTAATCACAGCTATATAACAATGAAAATCTGAAGTCCCTTCACCACAGCTATATAACATGAAAATCTGAAGGCCCTTAATCACAGCTATATAACATGAAAATCTGAAGGCCCTTAATCACAGCTATATAACATGAAAATCTGAAGGCCCTTAATCACAGCTATATAACATGAAAATCTGAAGGCCCTTAATCACAGCTATATAACAATGAAAATCTGAAGTCCCTTAATCACAGCTATATAACTTGAAAATCTGAAGGCCCTTAACCACAGCTATATAACATGAAAATCTGAAGGCCCATAATCACAGCTATATAATATGAAAATCTGAAGGCTCTTACACACAGCTATATAACATGAAAATCTGAAGGCCCTTAATCACAGCTATATAACAATGAAAATCTGAAGGCTCTTAATCACAACTATATAACAATGAAAATCTGAAGGCCCTTAATCACAGTTATATAACATGAAAATCTGAAGGCCCTTAATCACAGCTATATAACAATGAAAATCTGAAGGCCCTTAATCACAGCTATATAACAATGAAAATCCAAAGGCCCTTAATCACAGCTATATAACAATGAAAATCTGAAGGCCCTTACACACAGCTATATAACAATGAAAATCTGAAGGCCCTTAATCACAGCTATATAACAATGAAAATCTGAAAGACCCTTAATCACAGCTATATAACAATGAAAATCTGAAGGCCCTTAATCACAGCTATATAACAATGAAAATCTGAAGTCACTTAATCACAGCTATATAACAATGAAAATCTGAAGTCCCTTAATCACAGCTATATAACAATGAAAATCTGAAGTCCCTTAATCACAGCTATATAACAATGAAAATCTGAAGTCCCTTAATCACAGCTATATAACAATGAAAATCTGAAGGCCCTTAATCACAGCTATATAACAATGAAAATCTGAAGGCCCTTAATCACAGCTATATAACAATGAAAATCTGAAGGCCCTTAATCACAGCTATATAACAATGAAAATCTGAAGGCCCTTAATCACAGCTATATAACAATGAAAATCTGAAGGCCCTTACACACAGCTATATAACAATGAAAATCTGAAGGCCCTTAATCACAGCTATGAACCTATATGATTGGATGGGTAATAGGAAATTCAGCCGGGGATCACTTATGTGGTTCTACTTGACAGGGGCACAGGAAAATAATTTTCTTGGTTGGCGAAAGCCAGGGTACATTTTTGGCTAGGCTTTTATAGGCCCTAGGGCCAATAGCCTAGTACCTACCTATGAACCTATGAACCTATATAACAATGAAAATCTGAAGGCCCTTAATCACAGCTATATAACAATAAAAAGCATCTCATACCATTAGTAATACTTAAATATACCACTCTTCTCTCACACTCTTTATCTTTCCTCTAAAATATTCTAATTATCTGTGACAGACATACAACAAACAACAAAAACAACCCTGAAGAAAGTGGAGAACCCTGACACATACTCCTCTCCACTCAGACCTCCACTGACCAATTTCCATCCTTGATTCCCTTTATAAAGCCCTCAACCCATTTACTCATCTGCCTTCTATTACCATTCTAATCAGTACTCTTTTCATGTAATCCCATGCAACAGTCAAAAGCTTCTTGTATGTTCATGAGGACTGTCTCTGCCTTATCCTGCCCTTCCTTTTCTGCTCACTTTATAACATTTATTAGCATTCTCCAGTGATCCACCAATGGCCTCCCTCTAATAAACCCTGGTCAATACCCTTTCTAACCTTGCAGACAATACCTGTACAAATAATTCTGCATCACTATTATACCTATTAATAAGTCTGCAGGTTGTCATATCTTCCTTGTCCCACTTTGATTTGTATAAACTCATTACTATTGCCTCCTTTGTTGTATACTGGGGTCAAGCTCTCTTCACCACCTGATCTACCATACCTGCCAGAACTGTACCAACTTAAATACCCATACTCTTATATAAATCAGTTGGGATACCATGAGGTCTTCTTGCTTTACTGCCTTTTAAGTAAAGGATCTCTTCCACTACCTCACCTGCTTCAATCTGATTAGTCATCTCCATCCTCTGTTCCTCCCACCCAAAACTGCTCCTATCCAACCAAAAAACAAACTAACCAAATTTTCTGCCTTTCTATACAATCCAGCATAATAATTCTTAAGCACCTCCCTAACTGACTTAATAAACATTTTCTCTCTGCAGTGCCATCCCTGTTGATGTCTGTCCACTGTTTCTTCCTTTGATCCTTAATCTTCCACAATAACTATTTCATATCCACTTCACTCTTTGCCCATCAACCTGTCAGTGTCTTTGCAAACTTTGCTTGGATCTTAAGATACTTACATTTTTTTTTAATTTGACCCAATACCTTTCATCTCATCCGCTACCCAGTACCCACAATCTCTTCTTGCAGTCTCCTTAGCTGCTTCTAAAGTTATCTTAATATAATTTCCCTTCCCCTTCTTATTTTATCCTCTTTCTCACAACTCTACCTTTCCAATTTGCTTTAATTCCATCCCACTCTCCTGAACCTACACTCTAACTCTGCCTTGCATTTTCCTGAAATATATCCTCCATATACTGCATTCATCTAAAATTGTCTTCAATATACCAATGGCCAGGATTCCACCTCCAGTAACTTACCCTCCATTCTCCCAGTTCCATGAAAATATGACTAGAGCATGAAATAAACTACCCCACCCTGAAGAGCCATTGCCTACAATTTTCCCAAAGTGCCCCTATCAACTATCATCCAAGATAGTGTACCAATCTGACATATCTCCCATCTAGAAAAGGTAAAGCCTTTGTACTACTATTTGACATGCTCTGATATAGACAGAAAATCTAGTTTCCTGATGTCTTACATCTGTTCTTTTTGACATTTCTTAATGGGACCCTGCTACCTCATACAGGCTATCCTTATCTGGCTGCAATAAAACATTAAACTTGCCGCCAAGTACTATCCTACTTCCCTCCTCCCTAAGAGTCCCAACCTGGTTTAAACACTGTATAAATACCTCAGCTGTATCCTTATCTGGTCACCACCTGCTTCCCTCTAGCTTATCTGCCTAACACCCATATCCTCCTCTTATAGGTTCATAGTAGTTATTTGGCATGAAGTCCAAGAGACCATTGAACAGCTTAGTTCAGTTTACCAATTTATGTAAAGTACTGCCTGTTTATGTGACATACTCAAAGTACAGTAGAAAAATGAAGGCTGAGGGAGTCAAACCCTGTACCACAAGAAGTAGCTTGTTAACAACTCAAAGTCGTAATTTTCTGTGCTGTCAGATTTAATAGTTATCTATATCTCTCCGTTTTTCTTGATTCCTCACTAAATTGCCCATTCTGCTCTTCCTCCCCAGCCCTCAAACAACTTGTACCCAGCTATCCAAACACATTTCCTTTCAAAATTTTTCAATTCCCTCAATGTAACTTTCAATTCCTGTATAAACAGTACACCAGTACCTTCTATAACCACTTTCATAATTACCAACCCTCTTTTTATAGGATTAGTAATCCCCCCACACATACACACACATATCATATTCTCATCCTCCTGTCCTACCCTTTCTCACACCCTTGTTGTCTGCTTGGATAGGTCCACAGGTCCTTTGGGTCCAGTTTCTGACTGGCAAACATTCAACCCCCCCCCCCCACCAGAAGGGACAAGTGCCAGCCACATTCATTTGTCATCACCATAGTAACAGCTACTTCTACTGCCATATCGCCCTGGCTCTCTGTCTTCCCATTTCCTCTCTTTCTCTATCCAGGATATCCCAGTATTCACTACACTAAGTACAGATTAGCTACTACTCCACTGCCACATCAGCTGACAATTAATCCTTAACAGCCAAGTATGACCTAGCTCACTACAAATATTTCCACCTCCCTACAAGACATGTATTGTCCATCCCCCAGAATTTAACCTCAAATCATCTTATTCATATAAAACATTCCAACAACCCTTGTTTTATCCCACTTCACCAAACTTTGCTTTACACTTCTGCAACCAAAGAAACAGATTCGTGAAATTAAAATGTTTTATAACTCAGAGAGCAAAGCAATTTAGGAGGCATACATTCAAATAAACAATTACAAAACAATTTCTTAATTAATAGTATATAATAGAACTATTAACAGTCACAAAAAGGAGTCTTACCCCACAAGATATGTAGGCATAGCCAGTGAAAGGAGGAGACACTCCACTTTACAAGTTAAAGTCAAATAAAAGTGAGTTTAATTGTCACTTTCCAGTCTTAGATGGTAATGTTCTTCATAATGCCTCTCCAAAATCTCTGGCAGTGTCCCACAGAATGAAAAAGATAAAATAAAATTATAGTCAGTATTCAATAGAATTGTTCATTTACCTTACAAGGTGAGGAAAAAATGCACAAAACAATCTCACACTCACAGTCCTAACTGTTCACGTCATCAGTTTGCCAGAACAATCTGTATTATTTTGCATATGCTTTATCAACCCATGTGACATTCCTCCTCGCTGACAGATGGATTCTTTAAACACATCAGTGACCCAAACTCAGTTCTTCCCATAAGGTGGATGTTGACACCTTCCTTAGAAAGCTACACATTATATATATATATATATATATATATATATATATATATATATATATATATATATATATATATATATATATACACAGAGCGGAAGGAGACAGCTCAGCATGAAAAACAAATGAAACGATACACAACATAAGTGTAACATGAAAGGACACACAGCCCCCTCGTTTCCTTCCTTCATTTCCTTAGTTATCCTGCCTTTTACCTCTACACATTCAGATGTCAGCCCTTGTTTGACCCAAACACCCATGGGGCCTCTATTCTGCTACACTCTTCCTTCATGTCTGAGTCCGCTCACTTCTGTGATCGTAATGCTGTGGCCTGGCACCCCTCCTACAGCTCCCAAGACATCTTGCTCATCTACATCCCTCCAAGCAAAAGAAAAGCATCTACTATTCTTCATCAGTGACCTCTCTCTTACAGCTCCCCATAATCTTCACACTTCTGTATCCTCCTTTATCTACATTCCCCCTCTCAACTCATTGTATTTTATTTTCAGGAACCCCATCTCTGCTTTGATCACACAGTTCGTGTCAGCTGTGGGTACACTCTCCATAGTTCAATAGCCCAATACTATTTTCTTATGCCTCCTTATTCATAACAGTCCTCTGCCTATATCATAGCCCCTCACTATGATGTCCCATAATCACCCTTTGACTTCCCCTTCCTCCTGCATTACCAATTTGTTGCCTTTTACCATGTTAAGCAGTTAAGCATTCCTATATATATATATATATATATATATATATATATATATATATATATATATATATGTGTGTGTGTGTGTGTGTGTGTGTGTGTATGTGTATGTGTGTGTGTAGATATATATATATATATAAACCAAAGATGTTATGGACCTCTGAGTGCACAGAACAAAAAGTATCAAAACAAAAAGAAAGGTCCAGCACCAACTCTAGTGTTTCTTCAGTTTATTAGGAAAGTCCATACATAAAACATAGTGGTCCCAATGAAAAATAAAAGCAAACTGCAGTTTCTCTGCAATAAGCAGTGTTTTGAAAAGTCCCCAGTTTTCAAAATAGACACGTTTAAAATCAAAATATTTCCATTTATTAGAACCACTTAAATTCTAATAATTATTATCAGCCACTTAACTGGAAAAGTGAACATTCCCTTTATGCTTATGCCAGGTGAAAGCTATCCCTAACTTATAGTCATTCAGATCCCTTCATTTTTCAGTTTTCTTGTCTCTAACATTATTTAGGACATCAGCAGACCAAATGTTTGAAACTTTAGAGCAGCAATATTTAATGTTCTTTAAATAATTCAACATTTTCAAAAGCACACAACAGCAAAGTTTATGTTTATTGGCTTGGATAACATTGATAAATATAAATTTCACAATTCTATGTGGAGTGAATTGTTGAATAGAAAGGAAAATATTAGGATAATCAATTTGGGAACTTTACATGCACCAGGGTTAAATGAATATTTGTGAATTAATGTTCTTTTTTTATGATTTATTTAATGTCATGTGAATGCTACGTAATTATTTATGATGCAAGTTTATATAAGCTTTGGTGTTTTTACAGTGATACGTAAATAACCAAGTAATGCAAAAATTATTTTTAAAATGCTTTAGGTGATGTCCCTTTAAAAGTACTTGATTGTGTCACGTCCATTGCTATTTAATGCCTGGTACTTAGTGATTTGATTTATTTGAGCACTTAAGAGGCCATTTATTACATAGAAACCATGATCTGCTTTTTGTTTTTCATTTTGACCATGAAATTTTGTGTGTGGATTTTCATAATAAAATGAAGAAGCATTGGAATTGGTAGACCCTTCTTTTTGTTTATAAGATATACACATGCACACATATATATATATATATATATATATATATATATATATATACACACACACACACACACACACACACACACACACACACACACACTTCTTCTTCTTCTTTTGGCTGCTCCCGTTAGGGGTCACCACAGCAGATCAAAGTTTCCATTTCTTCCTGTCCTCTGCATCTTGCTCTGTCACACCAACCACCTGCATGTCCTCTCTCACCACATCCATAAATCTTATCTTAGGCCTTCCTCTTTTCCTGTTAGCTGGCAGCTTCATCCTTAGCATCTTTTTCCCAATATACTCTGCATTCCTCCTCAGCACATGTCCAAACCAACGTAATCTTGCCTCTCCGGCTTTGTCCCCAAACCTTCCAACCTGGGCTGACCCTCTAATATACTTATTCCTAATCCTGTCTATCCTCATCACACCCAGTGCAAATCTTAACATCTTCAACTCTGCCACGTCAAGCTCTGACTCCTGCCTTTTTTTCAATGCCACTGTCTCCAACCCATATAACATAGCTGGTCTCACTACCCTCTTGTAGACCTTCCCTTTCACGTCTGTCACAAATTACTCCTGACACTCTTCTCCACCCACTCCATCCTGCCTGTACTCTCTTCTTTACCTTTCTTCCACACTCACCATTACTCTGAACTGTTGATCCCAAGTATTTAAACTCATCCACCTTCGCCACCTCTACTCCCTGCATCCTCACCATTCGTCTATCCTCCCTCTCATTCACACACATATATTCTGTCTTAGTCCTGCTGACCTTCATTCCTCTTCTCTGTAGAGCATATCTCCATCTCTCCAGGGTCTCCTCCACCTGTTCCCTACTCTCACTACAGATCACAATGTCATCTGCAAACATCATAGTCCATGGGGACTCCTGTCTGATCTCGTCTGTCAACCTGTCCATCACCATTGCAAATAAGAAATGACTCAGAGCTGATCCTTGATGTAATCCCACCTCCACCTTAAATGCATCCATCACTCCCACCACAGACCTCACTGTTGTCACACTACCCTTGTACATATCCTGTATCACTTACATACTTCTCTGACACTCCCGACTTCTTCATACAGTACCACAACTCCTCTCTAGGCACCCTGTCATATGCTTTCTCTAAATCCACAAAGACACAATGCAACTCCTTCTGACCTTCTCTGAACTTCTCCATCAACACTCTCAGAGCAAACATCGCATCTGTAGTACTCTTTCCTGGCATGAAACCATACTGCTGGTCACTAAGCATCACCTCCCTTCTTAGCCTAGCTTCCACTACTCTTTCCCATAACTTCATGCTGTGACTTATCAATTGAATCCCTCTACTACAGCTCTGCACATCACCCTTATTCTTATAAATCGGTACCAAAACACTTTTTCTCCATTCCTCAGGCATCCTCTCACTTTCCAAGATTTCATTAAACAATCTAGTTAAAAACTCCACTGCCATTTCACCTAAACACCTCCATGCTTCCACAGGTATGTCATCTGGACCAACAGCCTTTCCATTCTTCATCCTCTTCATAGCTATCCTTCCTCCTTGCTAATCCACTGCACTTCGTGATTCACAATCCGCACATCATCCAACCTTCTTTCCCTCTCATTCTCTTCATTCATCAGCCCCTTAAAGTACTCTTTCCATCTGCTCAACACACTCTCCTCGCTTGTGAGTATGTTTCCCTCATTATCTTTTATCACCCTTACCTGCTGCACATCTTTACTAGCTCGGTCCCTCTGTCTAGCCAATCGGTACAGGTCCTTTTCTCCCTCCTTAGTGGCCAACCTTTTATACAACTCTTCATATGCCTTATCCTTAGCCTTCGCCACCTCTCTCTTTGCCATGCACCTCATCTCTTGTCTACTTTCTTCATCTCTCTGACAATCCCACTTCTTCTTCTTCGCCAACCTCTTATAGATATATATATATATATATATATATATATATACACACACACACACACACACACACACACACACACACACACACACACACACACACACACACACATATGTATATATATATATATATATATATATATATATATATATATATATAAAAGATAGAGAGACACACAGACACACACACACACACACACACACACACACACACACACACATATATATATATATATATTTTTTTTTTTTTCCAATAATCACCACAGATCTCCGTACCAGGATCCAATGAAGGCAGTCCCACAGCTTGATGTAAAAGGCCAATATGAAAAAAAAAAAACTTGTTTTAATCCACAGAGAAAACTTTCCAGTCCACAAACACGAACTCGAACACTGTATAATTGTAAAAACTTTTATTGACAGCACAGCACAGCACGACAATGTTCAAATGTTCCAAGCAGAAAAATTGCAACCAAAAAGATTTAGTGCTTTCATTTCCAAAACAGGAAACTTCATCAGAATAGTACGTATATTCCTGCTTGCTAATTTATACAACTTCTGAACTCAATTAATCAAGTATTCAATTTGTTTTCAATCTCTTAATTAAAGCTAAAATACAATTTAAAGCACCAAAAGCAAAACAAAGGACTTTTTAGGTCGTTTAAATCCTTGCACAAAAGACTTCTTTTAACAGGACTTCTTATAAAGTCATTATGACAGTCAGTACAACACAGGAAAATTAATATTGTATTAATGATATGGTTTAAGAATTAATTTCCATGTTGTCCATGAATGTGTTGGGTACAAGCGAATAAAGTGAAATATACCTGTATATACAAAAAAGCATCTGTAATAATGGTATTAATAAATTGTAAGTAAATTCTAGTACTGAATACAAATGTACATGTAAATATAAATGTAAATATATATGAAATCAATATAAAAAATGTAATAAATATAATAAATATATATATGTAAATGTAGATGTATAAATAAGTATAAATATGTAGATATATAAATACAAATATAAACATAAACATAAATATACATCAGTTTATAGTAGATTGTGTGCATATAATGAGTTTAAGACCCATAATTAAAATTTTTGTTTAAAATTTTTTCTTTTTATTTTTGTTAGTATTTTTAACTTTGTTATAATATATATATATATATATATATATATATATATATATATATATATATATATATAAAGAGAGAGCGAGACACACACACACACACACACACACACACACACACACACACACACACACACATAGAGAAAGTAGCCACTTGGCCACCAGGACAAAATACACACAATGAAGTAAGTAAAACCCATCAAACCCACCAAAGTGGGTGGCTTTGCTCCCCACATCTCCCTAACTAAATATACCAACTCAGAGATCAGACTATAGTGGGGAAAAGGGCAAACCTCTACATGGAGGCCAAGTGGTTCCTTTCCCTGTGAACATTTTCAATGGTTTGACGGTTCACAGATATGTGGTTTCAATATTGTCATCTTGATGATTTGAGTAAGTGGTCTTTCGATATTTTGAAGTAGACCCATATATGAAGTGCCAAGCTATTGGCTTGAAATCGCTAACCTTTTATTAAAGCTTTTTTATCTGAAGCTCTGGTGGCCCTAGATTGCTGTTTTTTGCTATTATATGTTATTTTGCCTTGCTGGGACCTTTACTGCCTTGGTATCATTTTATTTCTGCATATATAGATAAATATAGATATAGATATGGATACACACACACACACACACACACACACACCTTCTTACTTTTAATCCACTAGATGGACCTTGCCCATAGGATCTTTAGAATGGTTTAGTATAACATAATGTCCACAGCACCCATTTGCCTGATGTGCTTGCTAGCTTCAGCTATTCTAGACTGTTAACTACTCTATTCAATATACACATAGTGAACCTATGTGCATTATCATTTGTGTTGCATCTCCAGCTATTATATGCTAACATTTCTGTGATTTATGTAAAATAATATAACGTCTAAAGAATAATGATAAATGTATTTGCAGAGAGTATTGGAATAAATGGTAAAGTAATGATAAAATGTTTAATTTTCATTGTTATTCGTTGTAAATATGTTATGTGGAGCTTTTCTCCCCGGGCCTCCAATGAAAATGGGACTTGTGCACAGTTGGACTTTCCGCTTAAATGAAAGATAATAAATAAATAAATTATCTTCTTCTGAAATACCTTAGTTGTGCAAAATCATCCAAAACATTGATTTAAAGCCTGCCATACAGAAGCACTCTCCCCATTCGCCACCATCGTGACCAGCTTTTCCTTCAGAGTTAACTATGACATTTCACCCCTATGGGAGCTTTTTCTATCTGCTTAACCAACCAATGACCTCCTTTGTAATATCACAGATCCATCTCTTGGTATGACTAAAAGCATTGTTTCACTCCAGCCATCCTTCAAACCCAGGAATCTAATAGTATATCGGCATGATGCACATTCCAAGTCACTTTGTTTCTCTGCTAGCTTTTCAGTAACTCCTCATAAATTCACCTGTTACTCAACCCCTTCATCACTTTCTGCATTGCAGCTACCTCCTCAGAACTTTAATACAATGCTCTCTAGCTTCTTCTACTCCAGCTCATAATGTCTCATATGGTTCTTCAGGCCCACCATGTGATTAAGTATCTGATCCAGTTTCTGCTCAAGTTCAGTTTAACAGATGCAGACTTCCAGACTATACAAACCCCTTCCTGAATCTTTTAAAAACCCAGCAATACTCTCTGAATGTACATTGCACAAAAAAGAAGTTATAATTAAATGTATTCAACCATGGCCTGAGGAGGGCAATGAGATCATGACGCCATTTCTCTCAGTGGCTCTCATAAGCTCACCCCACCTCCCCACTAACACACACTTTGAAAATTAAAAGTACAGGTCATTTTTATTGCTTTCAATAATGTGATATAGGATAGATTAGACAAACTGGATTCTAAATTCTCATCATCATTGAGAAGGACACCGGGAAACTTCGATAGGAAATCCCAAAGTGTAGCAAGCTTGGAGTGAATAGAATTTACACAGGATTTCTTAGATATTTTGGTCCATTCCTATCACTTTCGATACACAGCTTCAGTGTCACACTAATGTAAGGTATAATTCCATTTGTATAACTCTCCATTAGTCACTTCCATACTCACAATTAGTTCCAAAAGAAAGGTATCTGGCTTCATGTCCATCTGTTCCCAAAGTTGTCATCATGTACTGCCTCCACAGAATAATTATTCATGTGTATAGCTCTGCCATTCTATGTGATGTGCCCCATGTTTTTTAATGGCTGTAGCAACAGCACTGCCCTCTGCTCTCTAAGTAACATGAAACAAAGCTCTATGGATGAAGCAGACTAAGCATGACTCTCTCCATTATCCTCAACAAGGCCTTTATATGTGATTCCAACATTCAACATTTTATTCAAATGCAAAACTTTACCATGAACCACCTACTTTCAAAGTGGCTTGAAATTTTTTGCAGGAAGGATCATTTGGCCTAACAATTAATAATCACATCTGGAAATCTGTACTCCTAACAGGAGCTTCTCATAGATCTGTGTGTAATCCATTACTGTTCACAAATTTCATTAATATGGCATCTTCCCTGAGCAGGTCCATGTTTAATAACAAACAATGTGACATAATAACAAATTCACTAATCTAAATTAAAAAAAAAATAAGAAATAGATGTTTTTTTGACTTTCCTGGGGAAATAAATAACAAAGGCCCAAGTAACTGGAGAGCTATATTCCCCCTCAACACTACACTGCAAATGAGTAAGGTTGCTAACGTCAAAAATTCTGGACATGTACATGAAAGCAAAATGCATGCAGAATAGAAGTGTGCATTAGCCCTCCCTTGAGGGGCTTGTCATAAAATATTACTGTGCTCAATCAAACATATTCTTGTGTTCTTCAATGTCAGTGACAGTGTCCCTTAATTCTGGACTGTCCAGACAAATTCTGAACAGTTGGCAACCAAAGCCATTTCAATTATCTCAGCTTGTAGCTAGTCTGCAAAAGACTAATTTAGTACTAAAAATAGAAAAACAGAAAAGAAGTCTCTGGCTCTGTTTTAGGTAGCCTGTAATGCAAGCCACCTTCATCTGAATGATGAACATGTGACAAGAAGTAAAGGAGTTTCTGATCCTCACCATTACTAAGCTCAGTGTTAGTTACTTGCACAAAAATGTGGCAACTCCCCTTGAGCAAAACTTGTATATTCATATTAAAATTCCTATGCAGAGAACTGTATTTCAACAAGGAGGATGACTGTCCATTTAGTAGTAATTCATTCTTTTAATTCTAGCTGCACATAAAAACACAAAAGTTGATCACTCCTCTCCTTTTACCTGATCTCTACCATATTGTTCTCCTAGCAGAACACTGTAGACACCAGCCAACTCCATTTAATAAGTCTCCCTGCCCAGACACAGACCACACCGTGGCTCTAAAACCTTCTTAGTGAATGCTCCAAATGTAAGTAGTAACACCCCTCAGCAGTCATTAGATTACTAGCTGTCCTAGCAATCTGTGCTTTAAGAATAAAGCAACACTTTGGAAGTAAATCAAAATGTTTGTGTGCAAAGGGAATAACATGAGCAAACGGATTTCTTTCCCTTCTTCCTGCACAAAATTGGCCACGTCTGTCTCCTGCACCACAAATAACAAATAATTTGAGTGCTTTAGCAATGTTCTTCCATGTACTATTGTTTGCTACAGTTGTATCATAGTACAGTAATTACTACTCTGTGTATTAGCTCTGCTTTAGCTTATTTTCCCTTTGAATTCTATTTGCACTTAAATGTGTATTTTACTTATTGTAACCCGGTCATGGCTGAAAAGAGTCCCCTATGGATCAGCCCTGCCCACCCACCAAATATAGGAAATAAAAGAAACAGCTGCAGATTTCTGCTGTGACATCATGACATGAAAATTATGGAAATAACAAAGCATCCACTGCTATATTTAAATGTGCCTACGTTGCCCAACCTTCTAAATTAATGCACAAGTCTATGGTTATGTGCTTTCTACAATAAAAGGACACTGCACTTAGCAAAGACATCTTTTCATCTATGTACTGCATACACTGTGCCTTGTTTAGGTAATGTGTTTTAGTACAGAACCCACAGCTTTTAAGGATATATTTCTGGAAAAGGAAATACTAACTTTAGAATTTGCTTAATGGTTGTATTACATTAGCTGCTCTTACAAATGTCTAAAAGCTACCACTGCTGATTTAATACATACTCATGCAGTATGCAGTACACGCATTCAGCTTTATTTTATGCAGTGGTTCAAGTACAAGGAAATATGAAATAATTCTATAAAAATTCATGCTGCTTTTTCTTATTACTAGTGCATCCTTCCTCGGCAGCAGTTTGGGTATGACGACATGCAGAATAATTGAGAGAAGAAAATAGTTCAATGGCTGTGATTCAGGAAGAATCTTCTTTTCATGGTAAACAATTTTGTGGGAAAAGCAGCCATGGGGTGCATGGGGGTAACTCAGAGACACAGACCGAGACAGACTGCGAAAAGCCAAGAAATCCAATGGCCTACATAATATGTAAATGGAGGTATAATGACATGTAAATAAGGAGCAGTATGAAAATGAGGGCAAATCAAGATACAAGTAAGGGTGAACAATATGGTACAACAATTCAGAAATGTATATGTTCTGCACAGATAATGCTACCGTGAGGTTAGCTGACTACATACAATTTTGAAGTTACAGGAGACAGATAATTAAAACATGTACAGAATAGTTGCTACCTTAGTGAATATGTATATGCAAGAGGTAGGTAGTAGTCATGGAGGTTGACAGTGTCACACATAGTGGCAGCGAGTCATCCATTGTCACCTCAGATACCATGCCCTCCATTCCACAGAAACAGTGGAATGGAACTTCGTAGATAGAGGTACCGTGCTAGAGCTGACTGGGCTGTGTCACCCGAATATGCCAGCTCAATGAGATGTGTGCAGTCCCTATATCTGGGAACACCAAGGTATGCCTGGTTTTTAGAATACTAGCTACAGGAACCATTCAATAACCAGTAGGGGACACAGCATCCACATCAAGAACACTCCACCAGTTCCTTGTTGCCAAGCTATAACATGTGGGAGAGCATACATGGTCTCCACGTACCATAGGGGAGAGAGGAAAGACCATGCAGGCATTTTATGATATAGTCCATGTCTCTGAGGTACTGGGGCTCATAGACTGCAACCACATTGCAAATAAGGCTGATTCTGTGAAGCAGGGACAGTGTTATATTTACAAAAAGGGGCTCCACTCCTTTAACTGTCAAGTGGTTTGTATGCATAGAGTATGATATACAGTGTGTCTGCATACCATCCAGGCAGTGTCCACAACTCCAACATCTGTAGATTATACCAAAAGCTTGTGAAGGGTAACTATCCAGATAGACATGATTCCAGGGCATATATGGTCCTGTCAATAAATGTCCAAGGTCACCAATTAGAAACCCACAGACCATTGTAGACAATGTCTACAGCAATGCCATGTTACAGACCTGTGTCATTGTTGAATGTGAGTTCAGCCTGATAAAGGCCTAATTCTGCTGTGTAGATGTACCTGTTGGTGCACTATAGTATAACCCTGCAACATGCAGTAAAATCTTTGCAGTGTGTGCTGTTACATAGTATGTTGGTGCACGAGCAATTACAGCAGGACAGAGACATTCAGGAGAAGGAAGACACAAAGTTATTAGTGGAGGAGCCAGCGGGAGATGAGGACTATTCCAGATGGAGGCAGTTGAAATACACCATGACACTGGCTAAAAGGCAACATCTAGTTAATAACTGTGGGCCAGAATAAGACATATATCTATCTGTCTATCTATCTATCTGTCTGCCTACGTTTAATAAAAACAGTGCAAGCAAACAAAACTCTCAACCTCATAGTGCAAGAAATCTGGACAAAGCAAAAAAAAAAAAATGAGGGGACAAAGGCCCAAAATTAGTGACAGAGAAAAGTCGCTGGAATAACAGGTTTTGTGTTATAATGTATTTTTGACAGATATGAAGTCTGAAACTCAACTGTCTGGAATTATTTAGTGACTTCAGTCCTTAGTAATTTGCCATAAAATGTCAAATTTTATGAGGAACAGACCAAAAATGTGAGGACAAAATCTGGACAATTGAATGGTATGCAAGGAAACCTACACTCAGGCTGCTCGATGCCATTCATAGACTGGCCACACTGTGCATTAAACACAGGCCACCCAGGTAACAGAGAACCAAGGACAAGGTGCAGGTATCATCCATATATAGGTTGGGAGGATCACAATGACGAATATGAGCAATGGGCAGACTGTGTGTATGTGTGTGTGTGTGAGGGGTAAAGATTAATGCTATGTGTGTAATATACTGGTATGTGTATGACACAGGCAAGTGGTTGACCAGTGTATTTACCTCTCCCATGTGGCTGTGGTGTCTCTAGGGTCATGTGATTGTGTGGTGGTGGATGCTGCAGATTTGAGTGTCTACGTGTGTGTGTGAGTGAGTGTGTGTGCATGTGTGCACATGCATGTCTATGTGCATGCTGAGACACAGCTCCAGCAAATGATGCAGCACTGTGCTGGGGTCTAGTGGACAGGTCCAGGACACCTATAGGGGACATACGCACTGACTTTGCATGTATCTGTCCATGGGGCCACCATCTGCAGGAATGTCAAAGACATTATCCACAGCACTCACGGAGGGTAACATGCTCCATGTGCATGAATGGTGGTTTTGTACAGTGGGTGGTCTCTGTACCTTTTCTCTGTACATGTGTATGTCCACATTATTCTGTAATGCTCTCAGCACTGGATTGTGGTGTGGAGCTAGTGAGCCAGTGGGTCCTAAATCATGCCCTCCCACTCCCATGGGGGGACACCCCACCAAAAGTAGACTAGGACCAGCCACGGGAAGTGCATTGGCTAGGATGAACAGCTGTACAGGGTCATCTTGTACATGCATAGTGCTGAAGCCATATGTTCATAATGGTGCACATCTGGCCCATGCATTCCCTCAGATCTTCACACAGCTAAGCTATAACTGTATTGGTGTCTACCTATCCATGTGTAAAAGCCTTGCTCAAATGTTGAGTATTGCTTCTAGTGAGTCTGGCCTATTCCAACCTACACCAGGGACATCTGCTAATGGTAGGAGTAGTCCATGTGCTCCTATTGGCCAGTGTGTGCCCACCATAAAGCCCAGTAGACCTGGGACAATAAGTTACTGGTTGGTTGGTGTCAAATTGTCCAGCTTTGGTCACCTGCTATAGCGCTGTTGTGCAAAAGCTGGCTGTAAAACCAATCAACCTGCAAAACAAGAACTAAGTGTTGCTACACTCAGTATAGATTTATTGGCAGGATGCAGCTTGAAAGTAGATGACATGATAGTAAGGAAGAAGTTGGATATCCTATATCCAGGAGATAAGATGGAAGAGCAGCACACCAAATTAATTTGGCTTGAGATTCATAGTCGACTACACAGGGAGAGGAAAGATGAGAAATGGTGTGGAATTTGTGGTGAGAGTGAGGCTTCAGACGATAATGAGGCATGGCATCAGAATTATTGACAGACTCATGGCAATCAGACTCAGTAACATTCATAATCTCAGCCTATGTTTCACAGCAGGGTTGTGCTAGTGAGGAAAAGAGCGCATTCAGTCAGGACAATGTACATTGGTGTTAATAATGGGGGGCCCTGAATACACATATAGGGGCAGACAGAACAGGATGTGGAGACTGCTTAGGTCCACAAGGCAGAAGGAACATGAAAAAAGAAGAGAGGTCATTCTAAACTTCTATCTTTCAAATTACTTGATGGTGGCCAGCACATGGTTCTGCAAGAGAGACAGTCACAAGATGACGTATAAGAGTGACCAACCTACAGCTCAGGTAGACTCCCCCTTGTAAGGAAAGGGCATTCAAGCAGAATCAGCCATTGCAAAGTCATCCCCAGTGAAACTGTTAGCCCACAGCATAAACCACTGGTTGACATAATCAGCTGTTAGCAGTGGTCAGAGAAGGCTCTGATCTCAAAAGAGACTACGCTGTAGACCTGGAAGTTGACAGGGGAGAAAGGACAAGACTTTAAGGAAATATTTGGGGTTCTAGCACCTCAAGAACAGGAGGAAATAGATGGATATCAGAAGAAGAATAGCTGCACTTCAAAGCGGCATGTGTGAGGACTACAGAAAAAGTATACTGCTGAGCCAAGTCAGGAAATAAGGTACATAAGAAAAACTGGCAATAGAATGCAGAAGTCCAGGAAGTAATCAAAAGAATGAAGAGCAGGTAAAAATGGGAGGCAGAAAAGCTGGACCAGGCTATGAAGAAGCGCTGGTTGGCTAATAAATAGCCTAAGAGAACAGTTGCAGTACCAAAGAACAAGACATGAGGCACTCTATCATCTTCTAGAATGTGAGTCAGTAGATGACATAAAGAAGCTCAGTTTGCAAGGCAAAGGCAGAATGTTAAAGAAGATAGTCAGATACCCTTCATAAGGGATACCAGCAACAACCTGCCCTCCAGTCTACAGGACATCAAAGGCAGATGTAAGGAGTACTTCCAGCAGCTTCTGAATGAAGAAAAACCCACAGAAGCTATATTGCCTCAGACACAGTCTATAAATGAAAGAAGAAGAGCCCATCCTAGGAGAAGTAAGAAAAGCCCTAAGGAAAATGAAGTCAGGGAAAGCAGCTGACATAGATGAGGTCATAGCAGGTATGATCAAGATGTTGGTTTAGTTAGCAGAGTAATGGATCAACAGGATACTCATAGCAGTATGGAGAGAAAGGTATATCCAGATGAATGGATGCCAGGGTAAAAGAACAAAGAACATCTGTGAGCAGAATAGACACATCAAACTCCTGTCACACTGCATGAAAGCTCTAGAGAGGTTGATTGATAAATGATTATGCAGAGTAGTAGAAAGCAAGATGGGAGTCTAGCAGTTCAGATTCTGATCAGGATGGTGCACAACCAACCCAATGTTTGCAGTGAGACATACAGTTGAGAAGAAGCTTAAGATGAGGAAAGAACCCAACTGGGCATTCCTAGACCTGGAAAACGCATATGACAAGGTCCCAAGAAAGCTGATTGCAGCAGTCCTGCAATGTTTCAAAGTCCTAGAAATGTTGGTAGAATTAAAGTAGGTTATGTACAAGGACCCAATGGCAGAAGTACAAACAATGTTCAAACTCACAGAGGGGTTCCTGGTGGGAGTGGGTGTGCATCAGTGTTCAGCTCTGATCCCACTGCTCTTCATGCTGGCAATATATTACATTAACAAACAAGACAGAAGGGAAAGATCAACAAAGTTGCTTTATGCAGGCAGTGTGGCATTTCAGGCAGACTTCGCCAAAGGTAAATGGAGTACAAAACTGAAGGCACATAGGATGAAACTGTGTACAGGTAAGATAGTTATAATGCCAAGTAATGGAGGAAATCAGAAGAGGCTGAGACTTGGGAAAGAAGAGAAAATAGTGGAGCAGGTTAACAGCTTCAAGTATCTGGGGGGTTGAGAAGAAGGGCAGTCTGAATGAGGAGGTTAAATCTAGAATCAGAACAGCTTCAGCCAAGTAGCACAGTGTCACAGTAGTGTATGACAGGGAAATGCAAAAGCAGTTGAAAAGTAAGGAGTTCTAAACTGTGTTATGACTAGTACTTCAGTATGGAACAGAAACCTGGGCAGTGAAAGAAAAACAGTCGATCAGCTAAAGGTAATGGAGATAAAGTACCTGAGACAGGTCGTAGGATGCACATTGCTGTCAGAGAAAGAAATTATAACATCAGAAAAGAAACACAAGTTGCTCAAATTGCAGAGAAGTTCAAAGAAAACAGATTATGTAGGCTCAGGCACGTGCAGGAAAGTAGAAGAAAATCTAGTGAAGAAGATAAGATTCAGACAGGAAGAAGACAAAAGAAAATTAGGGCATTCAGCAAAGCAATGAATGGTTTGCACACGAGAAGAAATGCTACAGTCAAGCATGACTGTTCAAGAAGGTAGAAGAGTAACACTGAATTGAAGAAGACAAAAGAAAATTAGGGCATTCAGCAAAGCAATGAATGGTTTGCACGCGAGAAGAAATGCTACAGTCAAGCATGACTGTTCAAGAAGGTAGAAGAGTAACACTGAATTGAGTGAGATGGCAGCAGTTGACTCGATATTCTGACCCCATGTAGAAAATGGGTAAAATGGAGGCTGATGATGACAGTGGTAATGAAGACACTCAGGAATGGGCAGTACCCATGGTATCTTTGACCCTACATTCAATGACCCCTGAGGCTTTTCTCTCACTCAGTGGAGATGGTGACAAACAAGGGAGACTGTGCCATTGATGATGAGGCCTCTTCTATGGTAGAAGTGTTGCCATCTTCCTGTCCATGAGTGTTATCCTGGGTCTGTGGGATAGGGTGCATAGGAACAAGAGCTGTGTCCATGGAATGGGATTGTGGATGTGGCCATCACATTGCTTGAGTCTACCACGGCCTGTGCTGGGATTTGGCTGCTATTATCATTGGACCATGACAGCTTCCTTGAGGAGGACCTAACAAAATAGAACCTGTGAAAACACCAATAAATTACCAAAATAAGTAAGAAAGTTGCATCAGCACCCATAGCCTAGTGAAACTAGTGCTATTTAATAGAGTGATAAAGAAAAGAAATATTTACCACACATTTTGCCGGTGGTCTTTTGACTTGTACTCTCAAACTTCCTGTAAATCAAGAAGTTATGCTAATATATTCTTTCATCTTCCTTTGCACAATTCTTGCAGATAGTAACCTATTTTCAGACATACTCATCTGGAGTATCACTAAAGGATATGTTAGATGTCATGTGCAATTTGACATTAGATGTCCAACACTTCACTGTGGATGTCAGAAATCTCTGCACTCCCATGTAGAGATGTCTGGAAAGCATTCATCTTGGTCAGAGGTGATTCTGTTGGTGGACTCACTTCTGTAGGTCTCAACTCCTATACCAGATGGGCTACAATAGTTTGACTTGCAGCTATCATGTGCATGGCACTTTTCATACCCTGCAGTCTATACAGTTCCCTAGAGAGTGGCACCATTGACAACAATGGTAGCATACGTGTGGCACCATTGTTGTCATTTACATCCAGAAAGTTAACCCACTGCATTATCACACTGCTGTCATCGGTATTATAAAACATCACAAAGTAAAGCAGTTCTAGTGCACGAAAAATGAATAAAATACCATATCCCATTAATTTACTTTTTGTAAGATAAATTTTCTTATAGTTTCAGGATAATCTAGTGAAATCACTGGTCTACAGTTTGCTGTGTGAAATTACACGGTTCGCTGTAGGTGCAGCTGCTTCTATCGCACAGTTATAATGCTTCTAGCATGGTCTTTATGCTAGTGAGCCTCATTTGAGTGAATGTCCTTAAATCATGGGTCTGCCTTATGTTGCAGTTACCCCATGCTGTTCAAGGAAGCTCTGTCAGCTTTGTGATCTTGTATGAGTACCTGTGAAGGGCAGTCAGTGTGCATGCATGGATGGGTCACTGACCTCACTGGGGACATTGGCAAATACATTGCAGTTGTACAGCCTGCAGAGGAACTAAAAGGCATAAGTTTTTTTTACAAATGTTGCCACTATGATCCCTATACAATGTTTTCATGTCACTGATCACAACCTAACACAATAATACCATGCCAGGAAATGTTTCCCCTATGTAATGATGGCATCATTACTAGTGGCACTAACTAGCTTCCCAAAGATGCTCTTTATGTGTTAATAACATCAATATGCTTGACCACAAGAGAACTACCATATTTATATAGACTTTGACCTTGTCAGTCATCATGAATTTCAAGGACACTGATGGTAGCTAGGCTCCCAGGTGGTGCTCAACATAAAGCAAGATTTTTTTTTTTCACCTGCTTTATAAGGACCACCAGGAGAACCAGTTGGAGAATCTTATGATTGTCTCCAGTATTAAGTTGATGCATGGCTCAGTCTTGCCAGGGTGTTGACTGATGCTACTATCATATTTTGCTCTGGGCTGAGAGTCCTTAGGTGTCTCCATGACCTTTTTCTCCATTTTGAAGAAGAGGTCAGAGATATGATTCCTGAGATGTATAATAAGTATTTAGGACTGAGCACTTGCTTGTTATGTCCCTTATAGGTAAACTGGCCCTTTCTGGAAATTTATTTGATATGTGGTATATTTGTTATTCTTTCCTTTCAACTCAGCTGTGGTGAACACCATGTGATGGGGTTGTAGGGATTAGTCATACTTAAAGGTGTGATGGGCGGTAGTTTTGGGGCCATTAGCAGCATATTTTCATGCATCACTCAATCATGTACATCTCTGGTTCATACCTTCATCTGGTATGCCCCTGTCTTTCTTGCTGCTGCAATGTTAAATAGCAGAGAAGTCCATCCTGTACCAGAGGAGAATGGAGCAGCTCCCCAGGTGCAGGGCTGTGTATTATATAATGGGCTGTTATATGGTATTTTGGTATAGTATTTCAGCTTAGCTGTGCCTTCTGATATAGTTTGTATAGGTATCAAAGAAACAGCTCTGGTACACTTCTTTACTCCAATAAAACACACCCTGTAAATATATGCTGCTGCACACTCACATGTACAATCCATATGTTCATGGTATATTTGAAGTATGTATTTGTTGGAAGAGATCCACCTTTGTCTTCCTGCACTACATACTTCAGAGCCTCCCAGAGGCTGACAGGCAGGGTGCTGTTACATCTCAGAGCTGTCTACATTGCCTCAACACACCTCTCAGGTGTCCCTCATTATAAAGAACATTCCTCATCTTGAGCCTTAAAATGTCCATGTTGCTTATTGTTCCACACTATGAGAGTCTTCATTGCTAAGAAGTTTTGAATTAATATTCATGACAAGTAATACCAAACCGTATCAGTTCATTAAAAGAACTATATAAGTATAAAGTAGCACATGTAGCTATGCTGGGAGCTACCAGACTGATGCTTCTATTAAGTTATTAAGTGTTTTACATTTTGCCCACTTGTTCCATATTATGAGAGACAGTATTCCTCAATTTGGAGATGTGAGGCTGAGAGCTATGTGGCCCGGCCAGATATATGTGAGGTATGCAGGGGTTGTTGGGTTAGGGGTTTGAGGAGGAAGTGGTTGATCTGTGAGGAGGAGGGTATGGTGGGGTCATAGTGTGCAGTCATGTGAGAATGTTGTGATGGGTGGTGGTTTTGGGGCCCATAGCAGCATATTTCCCATGCATCACTCAACCATATAGCCCAGTGGTTCATACCTTCACCTGGCATGCCCTTGTCTTTTTTGCTATTGCTATGTTAAATGACCAGATGTACAGCAAATTAACTTGTGGTCTTTGCAAACCATCTATTAATTGCTGTGTTTATTGAACATGATTGCTTTTCAGCCTGTGGTACAGCACAGTGCCCTCTTAAAGATGGTGGGTTGCATAGGGTTTTTTCTATTTTATTTCATGTTAGTTGTTTTAAACTTTACCATTTTTGCAGCATCTGCAGTGACTGTGTGAATGGTGTGGTGTAGTACAGGCCACAGCCCCCATCACCAGTCATCAACAGCAAGCACTCCATTTTGATCCAGGTTGTCATGCCTCTCCATTGGCTCCAGTGGGGGGGGGGCACCTAGAAGCATTAGTCATGGCCTCTGGTGGCTGCTCACTAGAGAGGACTACTATCATCCCCCCACCCCTGGCACTGAGATGAGGTCAAACTGCATCTCCCAGTAGGAGCTGGTAGACTAGTGGCTTAGTGCCTGTATTGCTCACCTGTAATGGTCCTAGTGTGGCTTCAGGAGTCACACTGCTGAGAGCCTCTGCTTTCACCATCACCTCAATGGGAAGAGCAGTTATGGTGGTGACTGACTACTTCCTCGGTCTAGATTAATCAGCATAGTAACAGGAGTGGGATAGCCACTCTATCCCCATCATGATATTCTCCTTATTTGTGTCACCTTCAGCTCCAGCTTGTTGTCCAGTCCCCCCAGTCACCTCAGTCTGTATGTCAATGCTTCCATTGCCAACTCCTATCCTTTGTGTCAGCATCTCCCTTGTTGGTCTTTATCTGTGTTGTATGTTTATTTGTGTGCCCTTAAAAAAAAATAGCTGTTGAAGGCACAAACCCCAAACAATGCTCTGCTGTTTAAGAACGTCTTTATTAAGCGATTTTCATCCAGATAGTGCTTGAACTTCATCAGATACATTCTAACTCAAAATTCACTCTTTAAAATGGTTAATGACTATGTCATGTGATCAGACTGTGCAAATTTACTTTCCCTTAAGTTAAAGTGATACACATAATAAAAATGCTTTCAAATACTAAATTTCTTCTAAAAAGTTTGACATTATCAAATGTCTTCAGTCCTACTATATACAATACTCTCTATATTTCATCACATATACTTAACACATGTACTACAAGTATAAAATATGAAATTTATCTTTCCAGACTTTTAAGTTTAAGAACACTTAAAATCAAGCACATCTCATTTATTCCAGGGTAATGGCATGCATCCAGCCGGAGTTGCCATAATAATTCTAGCTTTTCTAGATTCAATGAGCGTGGCCCCCTCCTAATGTCAACTGTCACTTGATCAATACATTTAAATTTAAACTGGTGGTTTTCCTTTTCTATATTATGTAGCTAAGGTGTTCTCTTGTTTCTGCCGATTAATGCTATACACATGTTCGTATATTCTGTCCTTTAGCCTCCTATCAGTTTTCCCGATAAAAAATGTAGAACAGCTTTGGCAGGTAGCTAGATACACCACCATTCTTGATGTGCAGTTGAATTTCTTTTCTAGGTAGTACTTTCTGTCCCTTATTTTAAATGTTGCGCCTGTCTCCACATATTTACAGTAGTTGCACATGTTACACTTGGACATCCCTGGTTGTCTAACCTGTTGTGAACAACCTTTACTTAATATGTCTTTAATGCTCCTACCCCTTCTAAAAGCAACCTGGGGGACTTCCATAAATGTATTTACCAAAGATGTATAATTTTTAATTACATTCCAGTTTTTACATATAATGTTTCTTATGAACATCATGTCTACACTATATGTTGTAATAAATCTGTATCTTACAAGGAATTCTCCAGTGGTTTCTTCTACACCTCCATTTTCTTCCAAGATTGCAATTCTAAGTTATTTCTAAACACTAAAATAGGTGTAAATGCGCTATTAGATCTTTTTAATTTTACTTCTTCTGTCAGTTGGCTAATCATCTGGTCAGGATACCCTTGTTAAAGAAACATGTCCCTGAGCTTGTTACACTCTGTCATAAAATCAGAATCCAATGCTGTCATCAGGGCAGCTCTTACCAGCTGTTCCTTAACCACTGAATGTTTTTGGTAATATGGGTGACAACTGGAAAAGTGTAGAAAACCATTTGAATATGTTTCTTTTTGAAAAATTGTATCGTCAGGCACACTGACGTCCTGCTCACCAGGCTGAACAAGGAGAAGGTCACGGTGAGCTGCCTGTCAGGTGCTAGGATCCGCCACATAACACAAGCACTCAGGTCACTCCAAGGCAAGTACAAATATGACTCAGTCATTGTCCATGCTGGTGTGAATGACCTGAGACGTATCTCCCTGGACTACAGGAAAAGAGACATAGAGGAGCTCTCTGAGCATGTAGCCCAGGCCGGTATGACCCTGACCTTGAGTAGCATCTTACCCTCACCAAGAACGATGCCATAATATGAAGACAAGATGATCAATTTCAACAATTGGCTTAAGTATTGGTGTCATTCAAAGGGGATCCAATGCCTGTCAGCCTGGGATGACATGCTCGACAAGCCACAATGCTTCACTAGGGACAGCTTGATCCTGTCACCCCTGGGCTTTCGGATATTGGCAAAGGCTCTTGCCACCCCCATACTGCCTTTTTTAGGCAAGGCTCAAAAGACAAACCCACCTCAATAGGTATCACAAGGGATAAGAAACTAAGAGTAATGTTACTCAATGACAGAAGTCTAAACCTCAAGATGCACGCACTCGAAACTCTCCTTAGCATGGAGAACATCGATATCTGTGCAGTAACAGAAACCTAGTTCAAGGCTTCCGAGAGCACCCCAGCACTACCAGGTTATACCTCATACCATGTTTTTCGGCCCCAAAACTTGGACCGAACCACAAAAGGAGGGGGAGTATCAATATTCGTCAAAGATACCCACACCTCCAGGTTGGTGGCACAGCACGAAGCATCAGAGACTATCCATGTGCAACTAACAGTGGGTAAAACTGCCTCCCAGTTTATAGCCTGCTACAGACCACCCTCCCAAACCAAGGAACCCCACTCGGCCTTCCTGAGAACACTGGAAAATATGAAGGTCTCTCCAAACACCATTATATTGGGTGACTTCAATTACCCAAACATAGACTGGGAGCATTACTCTAGCTCCAACACCCTAGCCCAAAGGTTCCTAGAATTTATAAACTCAAATGCTATGGAACAACTTGTTACCACTCCCACAAGAGGGGAAAACATACTGGACCTGATCATCACCAACATGGGGGCTCTATGCTTCAGACCAGAAGTGTATCACTCACTGGTAAGATCAGACCATAAACTAATCTCACTAGATATTCACATCCCGACCCCAGCCCCTGCCCAGAAAACCACAGTGAAAAACTTCTCTAAAGCAAATTTCACACTCCTCAAAACCAAGGTGGAATCCTTCAAAGCCCCCAGGCCTGTGGAAAATACGGCCCAGACTGCAGAATCTTTTATAAACGCATTCTATGAACACCTTCAGGAATGCATGGATCATGCAATCCCAAATAAAATCAAGACCCAATCCTCCAAAGGCAGGCGTCCTGTCTGGTGGACCCTAGCCATAAACAAATTATACAATAGAAGGAGGAAGCTACTACATGATAGAGCAAAATCCCAAAAAGGGAAGGCATCTCTGATCAGTATTAGCAAAAACTATGGGCACTCATAAAATCGTCTAAGGCTAGCTTTGAGAGAAAAATTGCACAGGACACTAAGGATAATCACAAGGCTTTCTTTAGTTATGTTAGGAACCTGGGTGGGAATTCCCAGATATGCTCAGAATTAGTCCAAAATGACAAAAAATACACCGAACCCACAGACATTGCCAACATCCTAGCTGACAGGTTCAGTGCAAACTTCTCCCCCCCTTCCCCACCAAAAGGGCAAATATCTATCCCAGCAGAGTGCTGCCCCCGACATCTCAGATGCTCAGGTAAGAGCCGCCCTCTCCAAAGCAAAAAACACAGCATCAATGGGACCAGACGGTGTCCCGGTCTGCGTCCTGCATGAACTCCAAGAAGAACTAAACCCAAACATAAAACTACTGTTCAATCTCAGCCTTACTACAGGATATGTACCCAAAGAATGGCGTACAGCAACAGTGGTCCCTCTCCACAAAGGTGGTGCCTCAACGGATCCTGGAAACTATCGCCCCATAAGCCTGACTAGCTTGGTCTGCAAAGCTATGGAAAGGATCATCATGGACCTCATAAATAAAGATATTGGGGACCTACAGACCCTGGATCCTACCCAGTTCAGCTTTGTTAAGGGCAGATCCTGCCTCTTAAACCTGGTTTATTTCTTTGAAACAGTCACCAAGGCCATTGACGAGGGAAGGTGGTCCACACAGCCTACCTGGACCTCGCAAAAGCCTTCGATACAATACCCCACTCGGGCATTATAGATAAGCTCACCAGCTTAAATATAAACCCCTATGTCACTAGATGGGTTGCAAACTGGCTCAAAGACAGAACCCACATGGTTAGAATTGCTGGAGCCATGTCAGACTCCAAACCAGTTACAAGTGGCATCCCACAAGGCTCAGTCCTGGGACCTCTCTTGTTCGGTATATATTTCTCGGAGGTACAGGCCAACATGGAAGGACTGTGGCTGACCAAGTTCGCAGATGACTGCAAACTGGGTGCCATAATCGACTCTCCAGCCAACACAAGCATCCTACAAAAGGGCCTTATAGAAACAGACAACTGTTGCCAGAGCCATGGCCTCAAGCTAAACGCCAAAAAGTGTATAGTCATCCCCTTTTGCAAAAATAAAGTGCCCACAAATTACCACATAGGTGGTAATCCATTAAGTACGGAAGAAGTAATTAGGGACCTGGGGACCCAAGTTGATAGCAATCTCTCATTCGACAACCACGTGGCCAAAGTGGTTAGAAAAACATTTTATATAGCCCACCTAATCATGAAGGGATTCACATCTAGATCAGGGGAGGTCATCGTGCCTCTTTACTCATCCCTCATCAGGCCCATAATTGAGTACAGTGCCCCTTTTGGGATATACCTTACCAGACACCTGCAGCAACTGGAAAGACCCCAAAAGTACCTCACCAAGAAGATCAAAGGGCTCAAACAAATGCCATATGCTGCCCGGTTAAAGAAACTCCAGCTCTACTCAGTGGCATACCGCCTGCTCAGAGGCGATCTGTGCCTGACGTATAAAGCCATGTCCAACCCAGAATTAATGGACATGCTGCACCTCAGAAAATCCAAATCCCATCGAGCTACGTGCTCGAGAGAAGTGCACCTCAGCACTGAAATAAATAGGACATGCTGGAGGGACAGATTCATAACCCAGAGGCTCCCTTCACTCTGGAATAAAATCCCAGTCCAGGTTAGGCAGAGTCCCTCATTGACTCTCTTCAAGAGGAATCTTGATGAGTGGATGGGAGATCGTAGATTTACCCCTGGTATCACTTCTGTGTCACTGTTAGACAGAGGCACAGAATACTAACCTCGAAAAAGGGCATAGCAAAATTCATTTAAAATGGGTGGCGAAAGCCAAACACACTCTGGCTAGACTTGTAAATGCCCTAGGGCAGATAGCCTAGTATGAACCTATGAACCTGTGTAACATTGTTGGTTCCTGTCTTTTCTCAGGCTTACATCTAAGTATGCTATTGAATCCTTATCAAAGTTGTATGTGAAGTGTAGGAAACTAGTTGTACTATTAAAGTACTGCATAAGCTCCATCGCCCCCATGTTGTCCCCTTTAATAATCAAAAAATATCATCCAAAAGCCTGGTGTAGAAATATATGATGTCCTCAATGTGCGGGTTGTTGTTAATAAATTCATATTCCCAGTGGGCCATAACTAAATTGGAAAAAACTTGCACCAACTGGCGAACCCATACCTGCACCTTTTTTTGTAAGTAAAATTCACTGTCAAAGGTAATATAGTTGTTAATAAGGATGATAAGGATAATATGTTGTAAGTAATTGCAATGTAAATTGTTAATCGCTATGTAATCCAATGTAACTACTGTCTGTTTATTTTAACTGTGGAGCTTTTCTCCCCGGGCCTCCGCTGAAAATGGACCAACGTCCAGTCGGACACTCCCGGTCAACAAATATAAATAAATAAATAAATGTCTAAAAGTCCTTCTACCAATGCAAGTTCCTCACTTGCAGCTCCCTTTATTCTCAACATATGGGCTACCCATTCGATCCCTTCAATGTGTGGGATCGAAGTGTAAAGGTCTCCTATGTCTATAAAGTTGTAGTGTTCTTTATATTCTAACTTATTGATGCTACTTAAAAATGTCCATGAGTCCTTAAAATTTGGCCCATGTTGCTAACATTTGACCGTACAGGGTTTGAGTTGCTGGATATTATTATTTGCAACAATGAGGGTAAATTGGCTGAATTAAAGGGTGAAATTGTTGGGTTATACACAAGCATCACCTCTGACTTGTTGTTTTTTCAATATGATGCTTGGTTCAAAAGGGTGCTTGCTAACATTGAGGCATTTGTGAATAGAAGTAAGAGCATTAAACAGAAGAAGTTAATGAGGGACAAAATGGACTATGCAAACAAGAATGCTTATCCCCCAGGGCGTAAATTGAATCATTCCAATGTTTCATGCAGTGATGGGTTTGTCACTGAACAAGCTGAAGAACTTTGTGTTTTGGACTGTGAAAGTGAGACAGTGATGTTTTAGAACAACAGAACGAGCCTCGGCGGTCGGAAAGGATTCAGAACAGAAACCAGAACTTTGTGCAGTCATTTTCAAGGGGACATTTGGGGGGGAGGGGGAGAGGGGTATTTCTAAGGAATTGAACAATATGTTGCCACTTGATGAATTTGAATGTGTACATTTTGATGGTAGTTTGTGTGTTTCTAGTGCAGTTCACTGTTATTTGTCATTTGGTTCTGCCTATATGTCTAATGAATGTGTTCATTTTGATGGGAATGTGGGTGCTACGAATGCAGGTAATTGTGAGTTGTCGTCTGGCTCTGCCTACATGTTCACAGAACCTGGTTGGGGGGGACCTGCCAGGGAAGGGCAGGATACAACCAAGGTTCTGAGATCTCAGTGTGAAGAGGGTGTGGGGGATATTTGTCATATCCATGTGAATGTTTTGTGCAACAATGGGGATCTTGTGGCTCCAAGTTTCGATGAAACTATCAATGTTGAAAAATATGAAGAGTTGTGTTGTTTTATAGGAAGAAAGTTTGATTTCAGTATTTACAATTACACTGATACAAATTTGTCTGATGGTCATTTCAGATTGTTCAGTAGAGGGGTCAACTTTGTTCCCAATTTCAAGTTGGACGTTGCTCGTGTTCTGACAGATTTAAAGTTGTTTTTGAGAAGAATTAATCTCAAGTTATATTTTAAGGGTGAAGATCCATTTGATGTGGGATGCCCTGGTGAGGGGGCTCTATTATTAAAAAGAAAGAGTTTGTTTATCCCTCCGCACAATGTTGAAGTTTTGAGCATGGAGAGGATGCTTGAAAGTGAATTTAGGAGAATTTGTCTCCAGAAGTATTTGTGGGAAGACAATATTGATGAAGAAGAGAGATTGATTTTGTCTGAACTGAGGGTTGCCAACAATACCAGATATATGAAACCTGACAAAGGCGGGGGGATGGTGCTTATGTACAGGATTGACTATCAGGCGGCTATGATGAAATTATTGGATGATAACACTGTTTATTGTAGAGTGTCTCTGAATGAAGTCAATATGGCCTATCAAAGGATTGACTTGTTTTTGATGGATGCTCTGTTTCAGGGAGAGATCAGTGAAGATGAGTTCGATTATTTGCAGGTTAGGTATCCGATTTTGCCTTGCATTTTTGGGATTCCCAAAGTGCATAAGGGTGTGAATCCTTTGTCTTTTAGGCCGATAGTATCAGCCAAGGGTTCTAAGACTGAGCCCTTGGCTTCCTTTGTGGATGTACATGTGAAACCAGCAGTTCAAGATGTGGAGCACATCCTCAGAGATTCCTGGCACTGCTTGGAAAGGTTGGGGAAAGTTGAAATGGAGAGTAGTGCATATAGTTTCCTTACCATTGATATAGTGAGTTTATTTTCGGTAATTCCTCATAGTGAGGGACTTGATAAGTTTTTTGAAAGTTTGAACTCGAGTGGTAAAATTGACAAAAGTAGGATCAATTTGTTGTATAGTTTGATGGATATGGTTTTGTCTAATAATTTTATGAAATTTGAGGGGGAGTATTTCAAGCAGTGCTCGGGAGTGGCAATGGGTGCCAAGTGTGCACCGACATTTGCCAATCTGGTTTTGTTGGCTTGGGAGAGGGAATTTGTGTTTTCATCAGGATTTTATTCCAAAATAGTGCTTTATAATAGATTCCTTGATGATTTGCTCATTTTGTGGAGGGGTAATGAGGAAGAGGCTGTTCAATTTGTCAATTATCTCAATGGGACCACTTATTTTTTGAAGTTTACTCATACTTGGAGTAGGGATAGTACAAACTTTTTGGACATCACCATCATCAAGGAGGGTGATGGTTTGTTAAGTACTATTTAGAGGAAGGAGAACTATTCCAATTCACTGTTACATTTCAACAGTTGCCACCCCTTCCATCAAAAGAAAGGGGTGGCGAAAGGTCAGATCGTCCGTACATCATGATTGGTTAGAGATGAAGGGATATTCAAGAAGGAAATATACATCCTTATTGGAATGTTATTGGATTGTGGTTATCCATTGAGTTTATTACGAAAAACCAAGAAGAAGGTATACAAAGGGAGAAGAACAAGTTATTCCCCTATTTTGAGGAACTACAGGGGTCTTGGTGGTTTTGTTGTATCCAACGATGTGGGAAGGATGAGTGAAGGAGAAAAGGAAAAAGATAAATTTGGTAATGACCCCGTCTTTGTTTTGCAGTTTAGTGAAAAGGCATCTGAGATGTGTAGTGTGATGAGAAGTTTGTGGGATAACATTTTAAGTCCAGAATTAAAGACTATTATTGGATTCAAACCTTCTATTGTTTTCAGCAAGGGACCTAATTTAAAGAACATATTAGAAAGGAATTCTAGATTTGTTAAGTCCATGATGAGCAAGTGTGGAGCATGTAGGGTGTGTAGGTTTATAGCAGAAGGGCCATATGTCTGTGTAGCCAACTTTGGACGTACTTTGGGTTGTCCGGGGGCATGTAATTGCAACAGTAAAAATGTTGTTTATATTGCTTCCTGCGCGTCATGTGATGCATTCTATATAGGAATGACGACGCGTAGGTTAAGGGATAGGGTGCTAGAGTATGTGAGAAGTATGAGGATTAAAGATGTACATAATGCCTTATATTTGCACTCTGTCAAATGTTGTGGTTTTAAGAAGTTTGTGTTTTTCATCATTGACAGGGTGGTTGTTGACCAGGGTGGTGATGTTGGTAACCGGGTAGCCCTTCTGGAAGCGGAATGGCAGCTTAGGCTGAATGCTTTGAAGCAGCCTGGCTTAAATGATTGTGTTTCTTTGAAACCGGCCTTGAGGCAGAAATTTTATTTGATATGATAAGCACAGTGAATTGTTATATTAATAATGTAATAATTAAGGGGTATATATTGTATTTTAAATTTATGGATTTATACAGAATTTAATTTGTGTTTTATGTATTAGAACATGCAATATTTTTTACAGTTTTTCATATTTTTAATTTTATTTTATTATATATATTTTTTATATATATATTTTTCATTTTTATATATTGTACAACATTTATACATTATAAAAATATAAATTTATAATTTTGTATTTGGTTAGGTTGTAGTAAGTTCTGTATTTGTATGTATTTATGTACATATATCAATTTATATACAAATATTTGTATGCAATACTTGTAATTCAAGATTGAGTGGTATGTGTGTGTTTAAGAGTTGATTGAATATTTGTTTAGTTAATTACTGAATTAGTGCAATTAGTGGGTATATAAGTCTTGTGTTTGTAATAGAACATTTGACTCTGAAGATGCCAAAGTGTGTTTGGTGAAAGCACTTAGTCTGTTCCTATTAAAGAAGTGTTTCTGCAACTGCCTGCCTTCTGTGGATTCGTTTTAGCGGTGGTCTGTATTACTTGGTGTGGTTACTCCATGTTGCTAACATGTTTTTTTCAAAACTGTGTCTACCATCTTCGCACATGAATAAGTAATAGAATTACGTGCGTCAACTAGAGGTCGCACAGGGGGATTTTCTGTACATTTATGTATTTTAGGAATCCCGAATAAAATGGGAATCCTAGGGGCTGGTATAGTCAGATAGTTCAACATGTCTGTACTAATCCTTGATTCAATAAACATGTCATTTAAATACATTTTTACTCGAGCATAAGCTGTATGTAACTCGTTTCTTGATACTAACATGTATGCCTTCTTTTGATTGTATATACCTCTTATTATTTTTTTTTTTTTTTGTATTTGTACTTGCACTTGTTTTTGTTATATAATTGCATAATACTGTTTATACTATGTTGGAGCTTTTCTCCCCGGGCCTCTACTGAAAATGGAAATATATCCAGTTAGACTAGCCCGGCCAACAAATGTAAAATAAAATAAATAAATAAATAAATAAAATGTATGTGTCACTCTGAAGGATTTTTTCATCCTTCTGTTATAGTCGTCTGTACTCATAATAGCCAGCCCTCCCCCTTTATCTGGCTTCATAGTCTGCACTGGCAAGTGTTTTAATTCACATAACAAATCCCTCTCTGGTTTACTAATGTTAAGTTTGTGCACATTATTAATATTCATATTTAAACAATTCCTGATGTCCAGCTCACACATGGTTTCAAACATTGCAATAGAAGAATGTGGGAGGGGGTTAAACATATTGTTAATATAAAATTAATTGTGTGTAAATTCATTTCCCCCAAACAAAACATTTACATTTAGAGTCCTAATAAACAATTTTAAGTCAAGAAGTACTTTCCCCAAGTCCGCTTTACTGTCCGGTATGAAAGTAAACCCCTTAGCCAGTAAATCAACAAGTTCTTTTTCTATGTCAAATGGTGAATAGTTATAAACTGTAAAGTCTTTAGTACTATTCAAAAGTGTTTTACAGTTAATTACCTAAGCGGGATTAGTTCCTACATGCATTACCTCCTCCTCTGGTTTGTTTTCCAGTTGGGTTTCCCCTGTTGTTGATACAGACCTCTGGGGTTGTGGTTCCGCCCTCTGTTCTGAAAATTCGAATATTCATTCGAAGAACTTGGTCTAGGGTTGTTATCCCATTCATTTTACACAGTTTGTCTCATATTGCTGTTGTTAGCAATCCTTTCACTTCTCCTTACAGGTTCCAGTTCATTCACATCTCCCCTCTGGTGTTGTTGTGATGTCACTTCTTCATGAGTGTTTCTTGTACCTCCTTCTCTAGCTGTTGATTGATAGGTGTTATGGCCAGTAGAATTCCATAATTGTGAGTGGGGAGGTTTTGTTCATAGGTTAGTACTAGGCTAACTGCCCTTGCGAGCCATTGTAAGCCTACCCAACTATCCCTTGTGAGACTCAAACCCTGCACCTTGTGTTTGCAAGGCAAACACCTTAAGGGCTATCCTCCCTTTTGAATATGCAGTTCCATTTTGGTAGTCAGTGACATCTCTATTAAGTTTTTTTTCATTTTATTGTCTTAGTTTATTTATGTGTTGGGCTATACTTGTGAAAATTCTGTTATAATCATATAAATAGCGATTAAAATCGCTGTCTGTTCTGATTTTTTCATCTGATTTTTTCATCCACCTGTTTAATTTGATTTTCAGTTTGGTTTACCATAATTTAGTAATGCTTTACCATTACCTCTAACAATTCCAAACCATGTCTGTCAAAGAGTTTCAACAGGTTCTTGATGAAATAATGGACCTGTCGCAAGCCCCGTTGGATATTGCCAGGCTGTTATGCCCTTTCTAGTTGCATTTTTTTGTGTTTGAGTAAGTAGTAGTCAAACAACTTTAAGTGTTCTGTAATTAATGCTGTTCCTCCAGCCGGATGCCCTTGTTCAATTGTATCAGGTTGTAGTTGAAATGTTGGTGTAGAATCCAACCAGTTGTTCAAATTAAGGACCCCAATAAGCCCCGAGCAACTCTCAGCGTTAGTTGGTCTTGCTGGTTCACTACTCAAGTTGTTTTTCCATGTTCTGGCTTCTGAATTGCCATCACAGTTTGTCAGCAAAGCAGTATTTTGTGTTGAACTAGTCAGGGAAGCAGCAACTGTAGAATAAGTTGCCCCAAGTCATTGGTTGCTCCCTTGACTGCCATAACTTGCATTCTCTACCTGTTGACTGTTAGGTAGAGAAACTACATCATGTCAATGGATAGATCTTCCATACGTTGAGAGAGCATCATTATCATCATAGTTAAATTTCCAATACTATCACTTGAAGTATTTTCACTCGGGTTGGGGCTAATGTGTCCTTCACTAGCCATATCCAGAAACTCCAAACCAACAGCAGAAAGTATAACAAACACATAAACAAAAATAGCTTTTGGCACAAACCCCAAACAATGCTCTGTTGTTTAAGAACCTCTTTATTAAGCACTTTTCATCCAGATAGTGTTTGAACTTCATCAGATACATTATAACTCAAAAGTCACTCTTTAAAATGGTTAATGACTGTGTCATGTGATCAAACTGTGCAAATTTACTTCCCCTTAAGTTAAAGTGATACACATAATAAAAATGATTTCAAGTACTAAATTTCTTCTAAAATGTTTGACATTATCAAATTTCTTCATTCCTACTATATACAATACACTCTATATTTCATCACATATACTTAACACATGTACTACATGTATAAAATATAAAATATGAAATGTATCTTTCCAGACTTTTAAGTTTAAGAACACTTAAAATCGAACACATCTCATTTATTCCAGGATAATGCATGCATCCAGCCGGAGTTGCCATAATAATTCTAGCTTTTCTAGATTCAAGACATTCTTAAACAACAGTGCATTGTTTGGGGTTTGTGCCTTCAACAGCTATTTTTTGTTTATCTGTTATACTTTCTACTGTTGGTTTGGTATTTGTGTGCCCTTGTTTCCATACCACTACTCTCTTTCTATCCTCTACTTTCGCTTTATATCCCTGCCCATCTACTCTTCCTAAAAAATGGTCCCTGTCCCTCAAAAAAGTCACATCCTCCTCCCACTCCCACTCTTCCCTGTGTCATTATGTGTGTTCTAGTTATTCTTTCCCTTTGTCCTAATTTTCTATGAATTTTAGCAGAATTCAGAAAGCAGTTGCAAGACCTTATAGATAAAGCAGGGCAACATGAATAGGTGTTGATAATGGGTGACTTGAATGCACATATCAGTACAGACAGACAGAGCAAAATATAAGGGGTTCCTATTACCAAATCGCAGACGCAGTTTGTCGAATGCATCTTGATTGAACCGAAAAGAGCGAAAGGGCCAACTAGTGAAGCAGCTTTTCAGTGAATTCTTTCCCTGGGAAAGAATTCACTTGGCCGCTTTCATTAATTTGCTGTTTTTGGCACTGTAGTGCGATCGTGGAGTTGGTATATTTAAGTAGGGGGTGTGGGGACACAGCCCCCCACATTGGGGGTATGGGGGTCGAAGCCCCCCACATTTCTGAGGTTTCGATGTTGTAAGCTTTTGCTTACATGGGGTCAATTATTTATCATTCCCTTTTGTAAGCGTGTGATAGTATAATATAGACCCGCTATGAGGACTGCCTGGGTCCACATGAGTTGGGTAAAAGGAATAAAGAAGGAGAGGCCAGTCTAAACTTCTGTTTGGCATATGGCTTGATAGTAGTAAACACATAGTTCAGAAACAGAGGCAGTTACAATTTCTATGAACTATAATATTTTAATAAATTCAATTATCAATCTCACAGATACCTGGAATAAACTTTATTTGATATTGCTACCTAAAATTCTTTATATAAGTCAGTCTTTAATCATTCCCCCAACTAAGAAATTTTCAAAAAGAATTAATAATGATTTATTAAAATTTCTTTGGTATCCCCAAAAACCCAGAATATCCTTACAAAGACATGTGGCAAGTTGGGAAAAAGGCGGTATTAACTTTTCTGATAATGAATTTTATATAAATGCTACTATCTTTAATATACTTCTTTTATGGCTAAATTCCTCTTATAATTCATATTGGAAACTAATACACAAAAAATGTGTTAACCAATAATAGAATATTAAATGATCCTCTTATTACAATACATAAAATTGTCTTTATATGGTCTTTAAAAATATATATACAAGATAAACAGAAATTCAGATCTTGCTCCTTTATTAACCTAATAATGGCAAATTTCATGGAAATTACCCAATCCAACCAGTTAATTAAAAACTTATTATTATCCATCTTTCCTATTGCTTATACAAACAAGTGCTTAATCTCCTTTGATAAAAATAAAATGCTTGAATTTAAGAACAATGATTTAGTATACTGGTATCAATTCTTATCCACTAATAGAATTCATCCAGCTAACTATTTGATTACTAGATATAGTTTATATAATAATAACTGGATAAATATTTAAATTTGCAAAAAAGCTAAGAAATTAGTTATAATAGCAAAGAACAATGCATCAGATCACTCTAACAGCTTCAGGAAAGTAAGTCAGTAGATGGCACAAAGAAACTATATCTGGTTGCAAGGCAAAGACAGAAATATAAAGAAGATAGTCAGACATCCTTTATAATGGATGCCAGCAACAACCTGCTCACCAGTCAACAGGACATCAAAGGCAGATTGAAGGAGTACTTCCAGCAGCTTCTGAATGAAGAAACCCCCACATACGCTGCACAGCTTATGATGATAAAAGAAGAAGAGCCCACCATAGAAGATGTAAGTTCAGCACTAAGGAAAATGAACCTGCTACTTTCCCTGACTTCAAATGAAGTCACAGTATTTATAATAAAGATGCTGAATGAGATAGGTGAGAAATGGCTGCTGAGGGTACTCGTGGCAGTATGGTGAGAAAGGCATAGCCCAGATTACTGGAGAATAAGCATACTAGTGGTAGTCTTCAAAAACAAAGGAGACAGTCACAACTGTTGGCAGTACAGAATCATCAAACTCATGTCACATTGCATGAAAGTTCTGGAAAGGATAATTGATAAATGAATCCACAGAGTAGTAAAAAGTAAGATGGGAGATGAACAGTTCGGATTCAGATCAGGATGCAGCACAACTGACTCAATGTTTGTAGTGAGACAGATACTTGATAAGATAAAGATGAGGAGAGAGTCCAACTGGGCATTCCTAGACATGAAGAAAGCATATGACATGTCCCCAGAAAAGTGATTTGGGCAGTCCTTTGGTGGTTCAAAGTATCAGAAATATTGGTAGAATTAGTGCAAGGTATGTACAAGTATCCAGTGACTCAAGTACAAACAGTGTTTGGTCTCACAGAGGGGTTTGCAGTATGAGTGAGTGTGCATCAGGGCTCAGCTCTGAGTCATCTGCTGTTCATATTGGTGATGGACTACATTAGCAAGCAGGTCAGAGGGAACAGATCAACAAAGATGTTGTATGCAGATGATATGCCATTACAGGCAGATTCTGAACAAGAACATCAGCATAGGATAGGGAAATGGAATGGGAAATTGAAGGCACATGGGTAAGGAAATGGAATGGGAAATTGAAGGCACATGGGGTAAAACTGAGTACAGATAAGACAGTTTTAATGGCAGCAACTGGTGTACAGAAGAAGTTGGGAAAATAGTGGAACAGGTTAACAGCTTAAAGTATCTTGAAGGATACTTGGGGAGAAGGGAAGTCTGAATGAGGAGAGCAAAGTTAGAATTAGAGGCAGCTGGCACAGTTTGAAGTGTAGTATATCACAGAAGAATACCAAAGAAGCTGAAAAGTAAGGTGTATAAATCAGTAGTAAAACCAGTACTACTGTATGGTACAGATACCTGAGCAGTAAAAGTAGAGCAGGTGATGGAATGAAATGTCTAAGATGGGTGGTAGGAATCACACTGTGGGGCAGACGAAGAAACTAAGACATAAGAGCAGAAGTCAGAGTAGATCTGATTGCAGAATAGGGCAAAGAGAAGAGTTTATGATGGTTTGGGCACATGCAGAAAAGCAAAAGACAATCTGGTGAAGATGATTTGGGACAGAGGAAGAAATCAAGAGGAAATGAAGGCATCTAGCAAAGACATGGATGGATTGTCTTTGAGAAGACCTGCAACAATCAGCCATGAGTGTCAAAAAAGGCAGAAGAGTGACACTGAATAGGAGGAGATGACAACAGTTGACACTATACCCCAATCCCATGTAGAAAATGGGAAAAAGGGGGTTGATGATGATGATGATGATGGGTGATATCCTAATTTCTTATACACTGATTTCCTCCTCATTTAAAGCAATAAAACCATATATAAGCATTGCTGGGAGCCACTTACTGTGGCTTGCAGCCATTTTCATAGAATCACAAAGTAACGCATGCACACTTACTTAGTCATATACAAGCTACTTGCTTGTTTCTTGTCTTTGCAACATTTCTTGCTGCAAGTAAAGGAATCAGTATCTTGCCATTGAGCCCATCATTTCCACAAGCAAGTTTGATTATTATTAACAGCTGGACCATGAGATTCTTGATAGTCAATTGTTAAATAATTTCAGGCCACGTTGTGCACCCTGGCATCTCTGTGGTATTCTGAATGTGATTGTGTAAGGTATGTTTCTGAATTCCAGGGAATAAAACCACTTGGTTTACTCACTTCATCTTAAACAACCTAACCATAACTAGAAATGAAGTACTGCAGTGAAAAACATGTTGAAATCTGGAAAAAAAAAAACATTTGTAATATTTGATATACTTAAGTGATGACTCTCCAAAGTTAAATATCTTTGATTTCATGTAAATATGATTCTCAATTTCTATTATATTTGTTGGCATTATAGAAAAGAAAGAAAGTACAGTTGTGTAAGAACTTACCATAGCAGTAACTGTTCTACTTATCACTGATGCAGCATTCAAATATTGATGGGTTATCCTGCCTGAAGTATCTTGATGTCTAGCTAGCACACCAAAGCCAAAACCTTCCTGACTCACCATACATCCATATGACCTCCCCTCATGGGCATAGAGGTTCATGAGTAGACATATGAGCATAAGAGACTATCTAGAGCCGGGAGACCCTGGCAGTGCCTGGGTACAAATAATGAAGTAGTAGTCTAGCTAAGAAAAGGGGAAAAAGAGCTGCTTCCCCTTCCCCCATCCATAAAAGTATAGAAAGACCAATAAAGAGAGAGTAAAAGAGCAAAGGGTGTTGGAGGGAGGCCTGCAATACTGCAACATTAATCAGCTGAACATCTACTGTTATGCTAAGTTCTTACAAAACTGTACTGTGTACTTCCTTTGATCACTGTTGCAGTATTTTAATACTGATGGGTGATTCTCAAAGTTAGAAATTGTTAAGGGTGAATGATTTGGAGACAGAGGAGCTGTCTACCAGACCTAAAAGGATAGATCTAGCAAAGGAAGTTCTAGATCTGGAAAAGGCAGCTACTCTGCAGTGTCTAGTAAATGTGTGAATTGATGACCAGGTGGCTACCTTCAGAATAGATCTAGAGTCACTGCCTTTGACAAAGGCTCCAGTTGAGAAGACTGTTCTGGTGGAATGAGCCTTCATGGTTGAAGACAAGGGTTTTCTAAACAAAGAGAAGCGGGAGGAGATGACTTTTGAAATCTAGTTGGAGATGGTCTGTTTGGAGACAGTACTGCTTAACTTACTTTCTTCAAAGGAGACAAAACTGGTATTCTTTCCTGAAAGTTTTTGTCCTGTCCATGTAGGATCTTAACTGTCCATATCCTGGGAATGGTGAAATCTTTCTTTCTTGTTTAGTGAGATAAGAATCTATTATTATGAAAAATGAGGAAGGGGGAGTGACCATAAGGGCATGAAGTTCTGAAACTCTTCTGGCAGAAGAGCCACCAGCGGAACTGTTTTCCAGGTACAGAATTCCAAGGAAGCAGTGACTATGGGTTCAAAAGATGGTAAATAAGTTTTTCCAAGGCAAAGTTCAGATCTTGGGGAGAGGGAGTGAATAACAGGCCTCTTAGGTGGGTTCAAGTGAAGGACACCTTTTAAAAATTGTTTGACTTCAATTCTGGAAAGCAATTGATGATTTAGTGGTATGCAGTCAGAGACAGCATACAGATATGCCTTAATGAAGGAATAAGCTAGTCCGCTTTTTCACAACTCAAACAAGTAAGACAGAATAAGCTAAATCTTTACAATAAAGGGGTATTTATTCTCCTTAAGGCACCAGATGGGAAATCTTTTCCACTTTGAGAATTCAGATTTTTTATTTGTAGTTTTTTCTCTTCCTGGGGCACTTAGAATTTTGATTCCTTTTAGATACCAGTTTTCAGAGCACATACTCTATCACCCAGAGAAAGTCAGGTTGACAAACTGCAGGCTGGGATGTATCAAAGAGCCCTTTTTTTCTGTAAGAAAAAGTTCACTTTGTGGGATAACTTGTAGTGATGGTCCCTGGAAAAGAAGGGCAAGTCCATGCTGCCTGGGTCATAAGGGATTCACTAGCAAGATTTTTGGTTTGTCCCTTTGAATCTTCAGGAGGACCTTTGGTATTAGAGGAGGAGGTGGCATAGAGTAAGATCTCAATAGAAAGGACATGGTATTTACTCTCTAGGTCTGGGAACAAGGGGCCCTGGAGTAAAGCAACTTGAACTGTCTGTTCAGAGAGGCAGCAAAATCCAGTCCAGTGTTTATTAGCTCTATCTCTCTTCTGGTTAATCCTAGGCCTCTATTTGAGCCTGGATTATTAACATCACAGTTAGATGACTTGCCATTGTACCATTGGGCTGGCAGCAAGCAGCATTATCTCAAGATGGACAAGGGGCTACCACAAGCACACACTCTAGTCACTTTCTAGAGTATTGTGCCTGATTCTGGGGTTCTGCCTGAATACCACCACTACAATAGTAAAAGCATTGGAATAAAAGAAAATATGAATGGTAAAGGACATCAGTATACTCACATGTTAAGATAGGGATAGGGTTCTAAGTATGCATATACTAAGGGAATAAAATATAAAAAATGATAAGGTATTGACAACTGCACAGATCTATAGGATGGGGTTCCATCATTTTTAATAAAATGTATTCTGAGTGAATTCATAACTAAATACCAAGCAGAGTGGGAGGTTCCTTTTGGCCACACCCATAGGCAAATAGACTCAGAACCCAGAAGCAGTACAGAGCAACTCTGACAGAAAAGTATATGAATTGCTTGTAATGCATGGAGTGCAGTGATAACTGGTTTGTCTTTTTCCAAATATCAGAACGTTAAGTGCAGGAGTCCTCAACTCCCCCACTCCTGCTTAAGTTGTTAAGGTTAGGTCACATGCTAGGCAATGAAATTTGGCAGTAGAAATGACAACAGTAGAATAGAAGATTTGTTTCTGCCTGCTCTCTGTACTGGCAATGTGTCCACAACTCACTCAAATAAACTTAGCTGGTAGAATAACATGATGTGCAAGTATCCATTTTCTGAAAGACATGAACTCTGAAACTCACATATATGCCATCATTTAGTGACTTCAAGCCTCAGCGGCCTGTCCAAAAAACCACAGTTTATATGAGGAACAGGGCAAAAATAGGAAGTAATCATGGGCGCCAGAACCACAGAGCAAGGGGGGAGGGGAGCTCCCCCACTTTTGCAGATCATCCATACCTCCCAACTGTCCTGAATTACTTCTTTATTTTCGTCCTTTAGCTGATGTCATTGTGTGCGCAATGTCATCAGCTCATCCAGCCTGTCAGAGTTGAGCTCATGGCACACATATTTCCAGCTGGTGGTTTTAAATGCTTTTGCGAGCGGGAATAGACGGACAGTTATTTACTCAGATTATTTTCGGAAGCTATTTACTCAGAGGACTGAGGATTGAGTCTGGACTGGCTGTTGGGGTTTACTGGGGGATGTATATTATTTACAGAGTGAGTAAGCTGCTGCTGGGTGAACACAGACTGTGTGTGTGAAAATGCCCCCAACGGCATACATCTTGTGGCTAGAGGTACTCAGGCTCAAACCCTGTACCTTGGGTACAGGTAAAAAGAGTCTAAAGTCCCTAGCTACCATCACTTGTGAATTTATACCTCACATTTTTGTTCTGTTTTTCTGGTTTTCAAGAGTGGTAAAACAAAACCTTATTCTAGCAATTTTCTAAGGTTATAAAATCAGTATTTGAAATGTGTCCGTATTTTGGGGCTGTATTCCCACATTATTGGCTTTGTTCTGTATTTTTGTGCTAAGAGGTTGAGAGCTATGGTGAGAATTCACTAAATGATATGATAGCCATTTAAGTTTGTCTTCCTGTCTTTCAAGAAACTGCTGGTTTAGCTTAGTGGTATGTTGCTCTGACTGTAGTGCATAGGGTTTTGGGTTCAAGACTTGGCAATGAAATGAATGGTGGTAACACAACATTTTATGCAAGCAACTTTCCAAAATTATACAAGCAATGTTTAAAATGTGTCCCTGGTTTTCGGCCTTTTGCCCCCCCCCCCAATTGAAAATAATTTCAAGAAGCTGTGCAATATTCCTATGGCTTACACTACTGTGATTCTGTATTTATATATTGTGTGTAGAAGTAGACTGTTATTATGGAAATGTTCTGAATAGGGCAGTTTTGTAATTACTGGTGCCTGCATTTTGCTTCGTTGCCTACTGGAAAAATGTTCTAACAATAAATTTAAAATGCAGTTGTGTGTGGAAGTAGACCTTTAAGATGGAAATGTTCTGAATAGGGCAGTTTTGTCATTATTGGTTAATGCATTTTTGTTTCATTGCCTACTGGAAAAATGTTTAAACAATAAATTTAAAATGCGCTCTAACTTAAGTCTAACAAGTGTGCTGTATTATACAAGGAATATAATTTAAAACAATCAGGAAGGTGAATCAAGAAATACATACATGTATGCATGGCCCTAAAAATGTGTTTGAAAACAGCCCAGAGGAAGTGTGAAAGGCTCAAAATCATGGGCAAATTTTAAGCTTTACTCTTGTTACTAAAGCAATGAATGAAGGTAAAACACTTCACACCACATTACCTTGACCTGGCCAAGCCTTTTGACACAATCCTCTACTCAGGTGTAGTACAAAAGATGAATAATGTAGGAGCAAACACTTACATCGCCAGCTGCATTGCCAACTTGGCTCACAGGATGCAGGAGATCAAAACAGGGGACGAGTCCAGTCACCAATGGAGTCCCCCAGGGTTCGGTGGTGAGACTTTTTCTGTTTGGCATATACATCAAAAGTAAAAGGAAATGCCAAAGAGCTTTGGCAAGCTAAGTTTGAGATGACTGCAAGCTAGGAGAAGTTATTGAATCCCCAAATGACTTAACCATCATGCAGGAAGGTTTGTCCCAAATAATAACTGGTGTCAAAATCATGACAATGCCCTCTGAGAACTGAACCAGTTGTTTGGCATTTGTTAACTTGTGTGTACAGTGACCTAACTTTTGACCAACATGTGCCCAGTCATAAGAAAGCCTTTCTATATTGCACAGATTATAAACAAATTGATTGTGACTAGATCTAGAGATGTTGTTGTCCCCCTTTACAAAGCTCTCATTATGTCAGTCATTTTGTATAATGCCCACTTTGGCATGTATCTGTCCAGCCCTGTGCAACAATTGGAATACCTTCAGAGATATCTTACTAAAAGGATACAAGTCCTAAACAATAGGTCTTGCATGGACCACCTCAAAGATTTATTACTACACTCAGTATCCTACAGAGTGCTTAGAGGTGACATGTCTGGCATACAAAACATCCTCCGACATAATACAGATGGACCTACTGAACATCAGCAAGTCAAATGGCATCAGAAATACTCAGTCCAGGTGTTTAAACTGAATGTTGTGGAGAGATGGATATTTATCACAGAGGCCACCACTGTTCCGGAACAGACTATCCATAAAAATAAAGCAAAGCTCATCCATCCAGATTCAAATGCAACTTGGATCTAAGGATGGGTAATAGAAAATGTACTCCAGGATTTCCCCTCAAGCCACTAATGGATAGAGGCAGTTCCTAAATGCTGCATCCCTTACATGGCCCCCTCAAATTATCTACGGTATGATCACAGTTGTTCTCACTAGGGCTAATATACAATTATCAGCCATAGGGATAGCTAAGACCAATCAGAAAATGTTAATTCAAGCACCAAAAGGGAACTGGTGAAGCTTAAAATGTCCTCCAAGTGAACCTATGTTGTGGTAGCAAATTGTTATAAAAAAATTACCCTTTTTAGTTCACTAACTGCCCCTGTCACCCTCCCCTCCCCCCCAGTCTTTAACAGCTTCCGGTGCCTATGGAAGTAATAATCTGCACTGTTAAGAGGCATGGATGTGAGTATAAACATAACAGACTGCATTACACTGCCTTTCTGGCAGCATATGTTTTATGGCTTTGAAAGACGGCAAAACACTTCCCCATTTTCTTCCCCGTTGCCAGTAGTACATGCAGCACATAAAGCTATATGACTACAACGAATTATGATTGTGTCATTGATAATAACCTTAACTTGTTTTCTCAACATGGATGCCAAGATTCACTTCTTGAGCTTCACTATCGAGGTGAATTTTGTGGCATCCATGTCTCAAATACATAGTAAGCAGGTTATTATTGACATCTTGATCATAATCTTCTATGCTAAAACAAGTTTAAAAAGAACTATATGGCATGTGAAAGAGTCACTGAGTGACAAGCATCTTTAAATGTTTTGGCAAGCAGATATGAATTTGCTGAACAGTTGCTTACCAAAAAGAGGCATGTAGTAAATTGCTGAAAGGTTGTGTAAATTGTAGTAAATTGCTGGAAAATTGCACAATGAATATACTCAGGAAATAACTGAGGCTAGTTGCATTCATAGCAAAATCAAGTTGGATTTCCAGACTGCAAAAAGTAGCTTATTAAATGTCAGATGTAGAAATGAAATCACTAGGCAATAAAGAATTGTAATGTTAAATTACATGTGTCTTTTGGAAAAGTTGTGGCATTCCTAATGTATGCAAATATTGGGAAAGTAGTGTACATAAAAATTGTGGAAGAGATGGGAAACTTAGAAAAGAAGTTATTAGCTAGGGGGTATAGTCTGGATGAGATCAATAGACATTGGTCTAATAGGACTACAACAGCATGTCCGTATTTTGGACCAGTATGTGAGACAAGTACAGTCAGTGGTAATGAGCCTAGTGTGGGTATAGGTGAAATTAGGATCCCCCTTTTTTATACTAGTGATCACAGAGACATCACTAGTTTGTTTGCATTGCACTGGCCCATCCTACAGGTAGATGAGGACATTGGTAAGATTGTTGGTGATAAACACAGGTTTCGATTTAAGAATAGGAAAAATTTGAAGACGCTACTTTGCTATGACAAAGAACCAAGCACCATGGCTTCTACCCTTGGTTTCACTACACCATGTGGTGATTGTAATTTTTGTTCTTTTATTAATACTTCTGGTACTTTTCACCATCCAGACCTCTGTAGAGAATATATTTGTCATGCTCATGCGAATTACATGACTTCCCATGTGGTCTATTTAGCAGAGTGCGTTGCCTGTAACTCGTTATATGTTGGTAAGACCAACAGGGTGTTGCGTGACAGGATGAGAGAGCACATCTAAACATGTCTTGGAATTTGGAGAATCCCATACATTTAACTTCAGGGTCATTGAGGTTATCTTTCCCAGTGTTAGGGAAGGTGATATTACTATACATATAGAACATAGGGAGACCTATTGGATTATCATGCTCTGTGCAGCTAGAGGGAGAGGCCTGAATGAGAGGGCTTCTATTAAGCCCTTATAAAAAAAAGAGAAGACTCCAGAAGTAAATAGTAGTTGTTGTTATTCATTGCTATTATTGATTTTTTATTTGTTCTTTTACTTCTGTATATGAGAGCACAAATAGTGCAGATTAGTTAGAGCATATATTTATATTTATTTTCTGTATTTTTTGTTTCTGTAGTACTTGTAGGAAATGTTGCCTTTCAGCTTTAATTGTTTTCTTCTTATTTTTAATTAATGTGCTTCTGTGATTGGGTGATTTTTATTATCATGTGTTTAAATGGAGTGCATTTTAGCATTTTGTATTTGGTCTGATGAAGCTTAACTGTGAAAGCGCTTACCTTTGTTGCAATAAATATCACGGACTGTTTTTATCACTGGAGGACTTAGTGATTGTGTTTTTCTGTCTCAGTGCCTACACTTTCCTGTTGGAGTATTTTGCCTATTGGAGGAGTTAGTAACTGTGTTTCTTTGCTTTAGTAATCGTATTTTCCTACCTGGTTCCTGCCTGGTTTATCCGTTGCTTACTCGTTATATTATCTAAGTTATTTATATTCATTTAGCAATTTATCCCTTGGTCTGCACCTTCTTTGTTTTGCATTTAGAGAAAAAGAATACTTCTTACATGAACATGACATTATTTTGCATGTGTGCATTGTTCTGTTTTAAAAGCAAGTGAAAACCAACAGTTTATAATGCTTTCTGAAGGGAAATAAATTGCTTTTGAAATAGACTGTTTTTTGCAGAAAACTTGCAGCAACTCAGCATATGTCAACCTTTTGTTAAGGGGTAAAAACAAAAATGTGTCGTGTAAATGTTGCAGTTTTTGCCACATTAAAATTTACTAGGCACTGTCTGAGGTAAAGTGTACACAGTACTGAATCTCATTATGACAAAAACATGTAGTTCTGTACAGTACTAAATCATGTCAGGTGCTGTCTGAGCAGTGGTAAGAATTCTGACAATGTGTATGAAACACCCAAGGAATAGGCAAGTATTCCTAAGCAATGGAACTGTATACGTACATGAGCATCTGCCCTGTACCAACATAAAAGCTTGCTCCCTTAATAAACATGGGCCTTCATGTCAGTGAAAAGGTACCTTAGAAAATTAAGTTCATGGTTTGTGTTATACTAAAAAATGATAAAATTACTTTACCAATATGCTACTGTTATTTTGTGAAACTAAAGATATAAGATATAAGGTGCTGTTTTTAAAAGTAAACCCTCTTCAAGGAAGTGAAGGATCATTTCTTTGAAAATAGGTGCTGAATTTAAAAGCTAAATTCTAACCAAAAATGTGGGGCTCACTATAAAACAGGACAAAGGTGCTGCTTCACGGTTTAAAACGATGTTGATTTCAAAAGTAAAAGGGGCCTTACTGCAGTATAGCATAAAAAGGAAAATTATGAACAAATTGGTTGTAAGATGCCAGTACTTAAAGTAGGAGGTTAAAAAGTTGTAATAAACGAAACAGTACTCTTACTGCTGTCATAGAGTTAAAGCAAAACTTTCATGGGTACACCAATACATGTTACCCAAAGAAAGTTGGGGTGACCAACTAGTCTAGTACAGAAGAATGTGAAAGCTTTGTACCAAAATGTCAGTGATAGGCAGGAGCAAATGGATGTTTTACATGTCTATTGTTGCATCTTAGACAAAGTGAAACCTTAGTTGCAAACAATAAGCTGTATCTTTTCCTGATTAGGTAACCACCCTAACATGGTGCTGCACTGTCCTTTATTATAGAGATGGATAGCACCATGAAGGGTTGAGCCAGGGCTGAGCTGAATGCTAATGACGCTTTCTGTAGGGAGATGCATATGCTAATTAGTCATGTGCTCTCTCCAAAGAACTGGAAGTCGCTGAATGATTCAAAAAGTCACTTGGCTGTTGTAGATCAGCATGGTTGTCTCCACCACAACATGGCACTGAATGCAGCCAAAAGGCTCTGTTTAGCTGCATATCACAACTATGGTACAGAGATTGAGGGGTGTGAGGAGTGATAGACACCAGGATTACTGTTAAAGTTCCATTTCAGCACCAATGGCAGTACAGGGACCGAGGGTGGGGTATGAACTAAATACTAGGAATTACTATTAAAGTGCTGTACTGGCACCAATGGCAGTACAGGGAATGGGGGGGTGGGGGTCCACTAACCCACTTGGAATAACTTATATCAATGTACTGTAATATCACAAAAAATCACAACAGGGATTGAGGGGTGGGGCAAACCAATAAATACCACGGATAACATATCTTGGAGTTCTGTTATAGCCACAAACATCACAAAGATGTTCAGGGGTGGGGAGGAACCACCAGACACCAGATATGAAACAAGGAGTAAAATGCCATACTGCTACCAGTAGCAGTATGGGGATCACAGGGTGGGGCGATACACTAGATCACAAGGGCCCAATAGATATGTGCCATAATGGCACTTCAACTGTTTTTGGGGTAGGGGGAACCATGGATGGGCAGATAAGTAAGGGACAGGTACTGAGACTGTGGTGTGTGTGTGTGTGTGTGTGTGTGTGTGTGTGTGTGTGTGTGTGTGTGTGTGTGTGTGTGTGTGTGTGTGTGTGTGTGTGTGTGTGAGACTGGGGGAAAATGCAACAACCAACACATGGAGCAGTTTACTGCAACATGTTGATCAGCAATGATCTGCACATTGTGGTAGTAAATGTCATCACGGCTAACATGTCTCTAAAACATAAATGAGCACATCATGGGAGAAAGGACTTTGAATTAAAACATTGAGTGAAATAGCTTGAACTAACAGCTACAGAAACTGAACTCAAGCATGACAGAGCACATGAGGAAACTATAAAATCTCAGAGAAACAGAAATTGAACCTCTAGAAAAGGACTGCACTATCCCAAAATTTGTCCCAGTACCCAGTTGGAAAGCAAAAGGCATCAGAACTAAGAATCAAAGTTAGGAGCCTAGGTGGAGAGTTCATGGCACTGAGAACTGTGAATCGCATTAGGCAGTCACAGTGCTCTGCCTTGTCCCAGCTGGGACATAATGTCAAGTATTGCCACAACTGGAAAAGTAGCCCTATACTAAGAAATCTGTGTGCTAGATGTTTGTGATCTGTCTAACCCATGACCCCTCTAAGCTGGGCAGGTCATGTGATATAGTACCCCATAGTGACTTTGTGGGTATTTGAGGCTACAGTGTTAGGTCAATGTGGGAAAAGGATCCCACACACCTTTCTGATAGTGAAGGTAACCATATCTCCTTCCTACAAAAGATTAGGTCAGAGAAAAGGCAGAGGGATGTTGACCTCTCCAGCAGAGACAGAGAGTACTGAGGAGAGACACAAAGGCTGGGGCTCAAGCATTGAAAATGTTGATCTATCTTGTACAGAAAAGAAAACTATTGGAAAGATACACAGGCTGGGGCTTACAGGAAGCAAAATTAATTATCAGATTCTTTTAATGTGAAATTTATAACCAGAATGACTATGAACTGTAAGCCATTATGTTATTTTGAGAGATTTTTTTTAATTAACATGGCTGACAGAGAAGGTATATTCATATTTTCAATTTTAGGTTGGGTAACACATTCCCCGGGATTCATGAACCTTGCGCCAGGCGCCAGCATAGCGTCGGCGTTATAACGCCAAATATGGCTGCTTAGCGATTCAGGTATGAATGAATTCCACGTGCACTACCGGCGTGCGCCGGACCGTCCCCGCCCCCGGCGTAGGTATGCAAAACACACTGTGTGCGGTATTGCACCATGCAAATGAGGGCAAATAGCGATCCACGAAGTGGCGCAGGCGTAGCGTAAGGGCACGGCAATGTAAACCAAAAAAAACAGTTTACATTTACCCAAACATACCGGAGGAGTAACGGAAGGCTGTCAAAGTCAGGTATCATATAGGTGCAATATGCCAATGTGGAAAGGCACCGAGAATGTCCAAAGAAAATATGCACAAAATGTAAAAAATGACATAAATGGCACGTATGTAGAAAGAACAGCAGACCCCCGGGATATGTGCACAGAAGTTGTAAAGCAATGAAATAATATGACAATGTCCTAAAAGAGCAGTAGAACACAAATCAGCTGCACAGCCACCACACACCATAGTATGTATGTAAAGCTGCAACCCCAGCGCAATGGTTGTCAAGGAGTGGTGGCGGTGTCCGCGCTGTAACCATGTATTAGTAGTCAATTCCATGCAAATGAGGCAGATAATAGTGAATCGCAAAACGGCGCCGGGCGTAAGGATGGAGCAAACGGCGAGCGGTACTACACCGAGGAGTGGCCTACACGAGATACATGTCAACCACAGAGGGTGTGCCACTGTAGGAGGAAGGATATTGGAGGTCAGCAAATCTGGGCTGTACAATGCACATCACAGCATCAGGACTGGCGTGTTAGGAAATAGATGCGCTGAGAGTACAGAATGCGTGTACAAATGCATGTGCACGAGGATGACTACGTTCCCTAAACCAGTCATGTGTCGGCCTCACCGGCAACAACCACGGATATAGGAAGGTAATGCGGAGAATACGAGGAAATGCGGAAGCAGTGTAAATGGATCCGTAATGAGCAATTAACACCAATCAATGCAGGAAGGGCAAACGCCGCAGCTGATAACTCTGCATGCAGACTCCTGCATAACGGGAAAGGGAGGCATATGAGTGCAAAGATAGTAGGGGATGTAGTAGAAATGCAAAGAGCAAAGAACCGAAATAGCACAGCCAAGTACAGAGGTAGCATAACTGCGGCTGCAGATAAAATGCATCATATGCCATGTGCCTGCAGGATGCAGTAATGTAAGATGCCAGGCGAAGGCAATGCAGGCAACTGTAATGTAACACTACAGGCAGTACCGTTGCAGCTGCAAGCGTAAAACCACGGAAATAATCCGTGGATACGGCCGCACAGACACACCCAATGACATCACCGGGTATACAGCACAACAGTATTAAATGTGAATGCACACAACACACAGCGAGATTTCCCAAACGCCGCACCGTAGGGTGTAAACAGATGGGAAACCTTTAATATGTATATGCTGGGTGCCGCCGCGGCCGTGATGCATAGGTATGTGGCAGAGACAGACGGAGTTGCGGAGGGTGGTGCCGACAACGACCGTAGGCCTCACAGGAGAAGGAGAGTGTTCAGACCAAGGGTGACCTACCAGGGGCTGCGAGACCTGGAGATAGTAGAGCGCTACAGGGTGGACAGGGACACGTTACAGCAAATAGTGGAGCTGTGCCGGCCGTGCCTGAGAACAAGAGACAACAGAGGGAAGCCCATCCCAGTGGACACAAAGGTATGTGTGAGCTTGCGAATACTGGCTACAGGTACCTTTCAAAGGCCAACCGGGGACATAATGGGCATCTCACAGGCATCAGCATCCAGGGTACTACACCAGTTCCTGGATGCCATGTTACCACATGCCCATGAGCACATACATTACCCCACATCTCAGGAGGAGTTGGCTAGCAATATGCGCCGCTTCCACCGTGTGGCACAATACCCGGAGGTCCTGGGTGCGATAGACTGTACGCACATAGAAATTAAGTCACCACCCGGGGAGCAGGGTAGACGCTACATAAACCGCAATGGATACCCCTCCATCAATTGCCAGGTCGTGTGCAATGTGCAGGGCATTATTATGGATGTGTGTGCTGGCAGCCCTGGAAGCTACCACGACTCCCATATCTGGCATGCCTCACAGCTGTATCAGGTATTCGCCAGGGGGGACATCACACAAGGTCACCTTGTGGGGGATGCTGGCTACGCACTGGAGCCGTGGTTGATGACACCCATCAGGAATGCACACACACACATGCAAGAACGCCATAATGAGGCACACGCACAAACCAGAATAATCATAGAGCGTGTGTTCGGGATGTTGAAATCACGGTTCCGGTGCTTGGATACATCCGTGGAGCCTTGCAGTACTCTCCAGGCACAAGTGCCCACATATTCATAGTATGTTGTATGCTACACAATATGATTCTGCGGAAACAGCTGCTGCAGGGACATAATGCCGGAGGGCCACCAAGCCCGCCACAACTGCCAGGGCAAGCACAGGCACAGGGCGTTCAGCGCCATGGACACACTGAGCCAGCCCCAGTAGGTAGACAGAGGCGTACCCAATATGCCTACGCCCTGGCAAAGAGGGAACGATAGCACATACGTTGACAGTGTAGGCCCCATGGACTGACACCTCCTGACCTGCACACACAGTAAAATGGACGCCACACAAACTTGTCCGCCCGTAATGTGTACCGTATGTGTGGACGTATGTGTGACTCCAACAAAGGCACCGCCCAAACACCGCGACACCCAATAGCCAGCAGAGCATGGAACGCCAACACCTCAACGACGCCGGTTCTACAGCACACGGCGAGCGTATGCTGCCACTATCGCCCAAAGTCGACCACATATGTACTCATGTGCATACACAGATACGGAAATACATATCAGTACACATGTAGAAATATATGCACGCATACACAGATATAAAGTACAACAGGGTAATATGGAACCCAGGGATGCAAGTTCACAGATAAGTAAGACGCGAAATCACCACATAGTAAACATAGTGACCGACAACCCGATCATCCTGGAGGGTGGGCAGGGCAGGTAACGCCAGCCATGGAAATGTTAACCTGCATCAATACATATCCACGTGTCGGGATGGTCACCAGTCCACAGTACAGTAACGGGATATGTGTAGGGTTACCACCTGTCCCACGCCAGAGGGACAGTCCCCTTTGGGCAGTTGTGTCCTGCAAAACATTGACAAAATGGCAAATGTCCTGAGATTGTAGGACAAAACTATTTCCCATAATTTCTATATTAGTTGCATAAAACAGTGATTTTGTCGAAGAAACATGTAAATATGATAATAAACAGAATAAGCAACTGTAATGCTACAGGTTTGTATCCTGTCAAAAAAGTGAATTGCTGTCCTTTGTACTGGACGTGGGTATGTGTTTGCATGCAAAATCTGACGTTTCCACAGACAATGTCCCACTTTGGGTATTTGAAAAGGTGGCAACCCTAGATATGCGTGTCATATCCATAGGATATGAGTGCGAGATACACGCCGCCACCGGCGATGCGCCAACATAGGTATTGTGTTCAACCGTCGGAAAGCGAAAGCATACCAGTGAAGTGTACGACATTATGAGGAACGTACCTCATTTGGGGTGTAAAACAGTTCATGTTCCTCGCAGTTCCTCAAAGTTCCACATTGAAAATGTCTGTCAAACATCCATTGTTAGGAATGTATATAAATGACATCCTGGTAAATAGAATGTACTCATAGTAAGTCAGTAAAGGTTCTTCACTGTAAGTAAATCAGCATATTACAATCAACCTATGACCTACTTAGCTGAAGTTGTCACTATGCCATTACTATGTGTTCCACATTATGCCCATTTGTTTCACATTACTACTGTGTGTGTTCCTCACTCTGGAAATAGAAGGTTGACAGCCATGGCGGCAATATGTGTGTGTGTGAGGTGAGGTTGTCGTGTGTTCCGCTGTGTGTGTGTAATGTGTGTGCCACTGTAAACTGTGTATGTAGATGACATGTCACAGGTGGAGTGTAATAACAGGCGTAGGCATACAGTACAGGAACCATAGGCGTATGTACAGCAGTACCCACAAAGTAGTACTGACATCTCCTCAGTGGCTATGCACGTGGCGACGTAAAACGATGCAAAGCGGAAATGTCCCAAAGTGTACCACAGGGCCATAGCCAACAGGAGATGCAAAGGACGCATGTACAAAACATGACCGTAGGTATGGC